>NC_060186.1:64675411-64762911 GCF_021184085.1 Oncorhynchus gorbuscha | reverse complement strand
GAGAGTGAGCATAGCCTTGCTATTGAGAAAGGCCGCCGTAGGCAGACATGGCTCTTAAAAGAAAACAGGCTATGTGCTCACTGCCCACAAAATGAGGTGGAAACTGAGATGCACTTCCTAACCTCCTGCCCAATGTATGACCATATTAGAGAGACATATTTCCCTCAGATTACACAGATCCACAAAGAATTCGAAAACATATCCAATTTTGATAAACTCCCATATCTACTGGGTGAAATTCCACAGTGTGCCATCACAGCAGCAAGATTTGTGACCTGTTGCCACGAGAAAAGGGCAACCAGTGAAGAATACACCATTGTAAATACAACCCATATTTATGCTTATTTATTTTATCTTGTGTCTTTTACCATTTGTACATTGTTAAAACACTGTATATATATAATATGACATTTGTAATGTCTTTATTGTTTTGAAACTTCTGTATGTGTAATGTTTACTGTTCATTTTTATTGTTTATTTCACTTTATATATTCACTTTATATATTATCTACCTCACTTGCTTTGGCAATGTTAACACGTTCCCCATGCCAATAAAGCCCTTGAATTGAATTGAATTGAAAGAGATGAGAGCGAGATGGGAGAGAGAGAGAGATGAGAGAGGGAGAGAGAGAGATGGGACAGGGAGAGAGAGAGAGATGGGACAGGGAGGGAGAGAGTGGGGACAGAGAGAGAGATGAGAGAGATGAGAGAGAGATAGGACAGATAGAGAGAGAGATGAGAGAGAGGAGGAGAGAACAGTGAGAGAAACACAATATTTAAATGTTGCCATAGAAACTAGGGAATCTTGTCTGTGTATGTGTGTGTGTGTGTGTGCATGTTTGTGCGTGCGCGTGTCTGTATGTGCATGTATGTGTACATATGTCTATGCACATGCTTACGTGTGTGGGTGTTACAAGTGAGAAGGGGTAACCAGAGGGTGCATAACTCTCAAACCCAAAGTGTCTCTCAAGACAGCCATGGTTTTCATTTAGCACGAAAGCAACACGTTTGAGTATGTGCCTCCATTCCAAACACAACGAACACAGTGTGATGGGCTCTGAGGCTGCTGTTGGTAATGTGGTTGACTTCATTGCTCAGCAGCCAGTCATGAGACTGTGTCTCACAGACAATAACTAACTCCCTGACATGTTCTCTGTGCCAGGGACAGTAATGTCATTACAACAGACAGATACCTTCGCTGTGTCAGACCTGGGATTTGGTTCCCATTGCAGTCAGGCTGAAAGTCTGTCTCACAACATTGAGTCTGTAACACATCATAAGAGGGGCCAGTCTAACCGTTCACCCGGTAACGGTGATAAACATCATCAACTCTGTTTATCCATCTCTCAAAGTCAAAGTTGCCCCATCTGCTATGACAGTGTTATAACAGTGTTAAGACAGTGTTATGTAGCCTTTATGACAGAGCATTAGAGTAAAGTGTAGCCTAACCCTCCCAACAAGCAGTAAAGCTATTCCTGGATTTGATTTTAATAACTGAATGAAATCCATTAGCTGAAATCAATATCTCTCCCTGTGCCAAAGAAAGCAAAGGTAACTAAATGACTACCGCCCTGTAGCACTCACATCGGTAGCCATTAAAAGGCTGGTCACATCAACACCATCATCCCGGAAACCCTACACCCACTCCAATTCACATACCGCCCCCAACAGATTCACAAATGACACAATCTCAATCGCACTCCACACTGCCCTTTCCCACCTGGACAAAAGGAACACCTTTTCATTGACTACAGCTTAGCGTTCTACACCATAGTGGCCACAATGCTCATCACTAAGCTAAGGACCCTGAGACTAAACATCTCTCTCTGCAACTGGATCCTGGACTTCCTGACCGGTTGCCCCCAGGTGGTAAGGGTAGGTAACAACACATCTGCCACGCTGACCCACAACACGGGGGCCTCTCATGGGTGCGTGCTTAGTCCCCTCCTGTACTCCTTGTTCACCCACGACTGCGACAACAATGAGACTATAGGGAGGAGGTCAGAGACCTGGCAGTGCGATGCCGGGACAACAACCTTTCCCTCAACGTGAGGAAGACAAAGGAGATGATCATGGACTACAGGAAAAGGAGGGCAGAACACGCCGTCATTGACATCAATGGGGCTGTAGTGGAGCGGGTCGAGAGTTTGAAACTCCTTGGTGTCCACATCACCAACAAACAATCATGGTCCAAACTCACCAAGAAAGTTGTGAAGAGGGCACGACAACACCTTTCCCCCTCAGGAGAATGGAAAGATTTGGCATGGGTCCCCAGAGCCTAAAAAAGTTCTACAGCTGCACCATCGAGAGCATCCTGAACGGTTGCATCATGGTCGGGTATGGCAACTGCTCGGCCTCTGACCGCAAGGTGCTACATAGGGTAGCGTGTACAGTCCAGTACATCACTGGCGCCAAGCTTCCTGCCATCCAGGACCTATATGCTAGGCGGTGTCAGAGGAAGGCCCAAAAAAATTGTCAGAGACTACAGTCACCTAAGTCATAGACTGTTCTCACTGCTACCGCATGGCAAGCGGTACAGGAGCTCCTTAACAGCTTCTACCCCCAAGCCATAAGACTTCTACAACTAATCCAATGGCCACCTGGGCTATGTGCATTGAGCCCCCCTGTAACCTGTACACATTGACTCTGTACCGGTACCCCCTGTAACCTGTACACATTGACTCTGTACCGGTACCCCCTGTAACCTGTACACATTGACTCGGTACCGGTACCCCCTGTAACCTGTACACATTGACTTGGTACCGGTACCCCCTGTAACCTGTACACATTGACTCTGTACCGGTACCCCCTGTAACCTGTACACATTGACTCTGTACCGGTACCCCCTGTAACCTGTACACATTGACTCGGTACCGGTACCCCCTGTAACCTGTACACATTGACTCTGTACCGGTACCCCCTGTAACCTGTACACATTGACTCGGTACCGGTACCCCTGTAACCTGTACACATTGACTCTGTACCGGTACCCCCTGTAACCTGTACACATTGACTCGGTACCGGTACCCCCTGTAACCTCTACACATTGACTCGGTGACCGGTACCCCTGTAACCTGTACACATTGACTCGGTACCGGTACCCCCTGTAACCTGTACACATTGACTCTGTACCGGTACCCCCTGTAACCTGTACACATTGACTCGGTACCGGTACCCCCTGTAACCTGTACACATTGACTCGGTACCGGTACCCCCTGTAACCTGTACACATTGACTCGGTACCGGTACCCCCTGTAACCTGTACACATTGACTCGGTACCGGTACCCCCTGTAACCTGTACACATTGACTCGGTACCGGTACCCCCTGTAACCTGTACACATTGACTCGGTACCGGTACCGGTACCCCCTGTAACCTGTACACATTGACTCTGTACCGGTACCCCCTGTAACCTGTACACATTGACTCGGTACAGGTACCCCCTGTAACCTGTACACATTGACTCTGTACCGGTACCCCCTGTAACCTGTACACATTGACTCGGTACCGGTACCCCTGTAACCTGTACACATTGACTCTGTACCGGTACCCCCTGTAACCTGTACACATTGACTCGGTACCGGTACCCCCTGTAACCTGTACACATTGACTCGGTACCGGTACCCCCTGTAACCTGTACACATTGACTCGGTACCGGTACCCCTGTAACCTGTACACATTGACTCGGTACCTGTACCCCCTGTAACCTGTACACATTGACTCGGTACCGGTACCCCCCTGTAACCTGTACACATTGACTCTGTACCGGTACCCCCTGTAACCTATACACATTGACTCGGTACCGGTACCCCCTGTAACCTGTACACATTGACTCGGTACCGGTACCCCCTGTCACCTGTACACATTGACTCTGTACCGGTACCCCCTGTAACCTGTACACATTGACTCGGTACCGGTACCCCCTGTAACCTGTACACATTGACTCTGTACCGGTACCCCCTGTAACCTGTACACATTGACTCGGTACCGGTACCCCTGTAACCTGTGCACATTGACTCTGTACCCCTGTAACCCCACATTGACTCTGTAACCTGTACACATTGACTCGGTACCGGTACCCCTGTAACCTTTACACATTGACTCGGTACCGGTACCCCCTCTAACCTGTACACATTGACTCGGTACCGGTACCCCCTGTAACCTGTACACATTGACTCTGATTGTACCGGTACCCCCTGTAACCTGTACACATTGACTCATGTACCGGTACCCCCTGTAACCTGTACACATTGACTCGGTACCGGTACCCCCTGTAACCTGTACACATTGACTCTGTACCAGACAGACTCAGACACCTGTACACCCTGTAACCTATACACATTAACTCTGTACCGGTACCCCCTGTAACCTGTACACATTGACTCTGTACCGGTACCCCTGTAACCTGTACACATTGACTCGGTACCAGTACCCCCTGTAACCTGTACACATTGACTCGGTACCAGTACCCCCTGTAACCTGTACACATTGACCCTGTACCGGTACCCCCTGTAACCTGTACACATTGACTCGGTACCGGTACCCCCTGTAACCTGTACACATTGACTCTGTACCGGTACCCCCTGTAACCTGTACACATTGACTCTGTACCGGTACCCCCTGTAACCTGTACACATTGACTCTGTACTGGTACCCACTGTAACCTGTACACATTGACTCTGTACCGGTACCCCCTGTAACCTGTACACATTGACTCTGTACCGGTACCCCTGTATATAGCTTCATTATTGTTGTTTTATTGTGTTACTATTATTATTTTTACTTTAGTTTTTATGGTAAATATTTTCCAAACTCTATTTTCTTATAGCACATTGTTGGTTAAGGGCTTGTAAATAAGCATTTCATGGTAATGTCCTGTTGTCACGTTCTGACCTTTATTTCCTGTGTTTTGTATTTAGTTAGTATGGTCAGGGTGTGAGTTGGGTGGGCAGTCTATGTTTGTTTTTCTAGGTTTTGGGAATTTCGATGTTTCGGCCTAGTATGGTTCTCAATCAGAGGCAGGTGTCATTAGTTGTCTCTGATTGAGAATCATACTTAGGTAGCCTGGGTTTCACTGTGTGTTTGTGGGTGATTGTTCCTATCTCTGTGTTTGCGCCAGATAGGACTGTTTTGAGTTTTCACATTTATTGTTTTTTGTAGTCAGTTGTTCATGTGTACCTTAACGTATTAAAAAGAACCATGGACACTTACTACGCCGCGTATTGGTCTTCTGATCCATTTCGCCTCTCCTCTTCGGAAGAAGAGGAGGAAATTCATTACAGAATCACCCACCCAAATCGGACCAAGCGGCGTGGTAAAGGACAGCGACGACAGCAGCAGCAGCATCAACAGAGGCCAGCATCACAGGACTCCTGGACATGGGAGGAGATACTGAACGGAGAGGGACCCTGGGCACAGGCTGGGGAAAATCGCCGCCCCAAAGCAGAGCTGGAGGCAGCGAGAGCTGAGCGGCCAGCATCAGAGCAGAAACTGGACCTCTAACTCCTGATCTCTAGCTGTAACCCCTGACCTCTAGCTATAACCCCTGATCTCTAGCTCTAACTCCTGATCTCTAGCTGTAACCCCTGACCTCTAGCTGTAACCCCTCACCTCTAGCTCTAACTCCTGATCTCTAGCTGTAACCCCTGACCTCTAGCTGTAACCCCTCACCTCTAGCTCTAACTCCTGATCTCTAGCTGTAACCCCTGACCTCTAGCTGTAACCCCTCACCTCTAGCTCTAACTCCTGATCTCTAGCTGTAACCCCTGACCTCTAGCTGTAACCCCTGACCTCTAGCTGTAACCCCTGACCTCTCGCTGTAACCCCTGATCTCTAGCTCTAACTCCTGATCTCTAGCTGTAACCCCTGACCTCTAGCTGTAACCCCTGATCTCCAGCTGTAACCCCTGACCTCTCGCTGTAACCCCTGATCTCTAGCTGTAACCCCTGACCTCTAGCTGTAACCCCTGATCTCTAGCTGTAACCCCTGACCTCTAGCTGTAACCCCTCACCTCTAGCTGTAACTCCTGATCTCTAGCTGTAACCCTTGACCTCTAGCTGTAACCCCTGACCTCTAGCTGTAACCCCTGATCTCTAGCTGTAACCCCTGATCTCTAGCTGTAACCCCTGACCTCTAGCTGTAACCCCTGACCTCTAGCTGTAACCCCTGATCTCTAGCTGTAACCCCTGATCTCTAGCTGTAACCCCTGAACTCTAGCTGCAACCCCTGACCTCAAGCTGTAACCCCTGATCTCTAGCCGTAACCCCTGACCTTTAGCTGTAACCCCTGAACTCTAGCTGTAACCCCTGACCTCTAGCTGTAACCCTTGACCTCTAGCTGTAACCCCTGACCTCTAGCTGTAACCCCTGACCTCTAGCTGTAACCCTTGACCTCTAGCTGTAACCCCTGACCTCTAGCTGTAACCCCTGATCCCTTGTAGATTTAACAAGTGAGATCAATAAGGGATCACAGCTTTCACCTGGATTCACCTTGTCAGTCTGTCATGGAAAGAGCAGGCGTTCATAATGTTTTGTATACTCAGTGTACATTCAACACATGTTTCTTGCGAAATGCACTAACACCATCAAAACTTTAAATACATACCACAAAATAAAATAACTTTTTCAAAATAGTATAATTTGTCAAAATGCTAAATAAACGAACACCCACAAAACTTAGAATACATGTAACAAAATTGCAAAATCCATCAAAACAGTATAATTTGTCATCATATTATACATTTGATAATGGCTCCAAAAATACTAACTATAGCCATCAATAGATCATAATTTTCTATGAAAAATAGTCAAATGGTATGAGATGGTAATCAAACATTTTATAGAAGTGAGCTATTCTTGTTCTCTGAATTATGACCAAATACGAAAGCAGCAGGAATTTTACTAAAAGGTCAAATAAAATATATGGTTTGGAATTGTTTACATGTTAATAAATGCTGTGTATGTGTATGGTAATGCTGTTTTAAATGTTTTATAATAAGGCAAACATAAATCAAATCAAGTCTGTCTAAAGTACTCACAACCACGCAGGTAGTTATGGAACTAGTAACCCAACACGTTACTGTCAGATACTAAGGCCTACTGTGTACTGCAAGGCTTAGATGACAAAGACCTGCCAAAGCTAGCCCTACATCAGCTGATTGAGCCACTGCAAAAGCAATATGGAATACAGCAATATTTTTTATTTAACCTTTATTTAACCAGTGATATTGAAAGTAATTACAAGTATGAAACAGAGAAAACACTTTGTTTTTTATATTAACTGATGAGGTGCTGCTTTTAGTATATGTGTCCTTTGTTGTGTTTTATTGTGAATGTATTGGTGTTGAATGTATTGGCTGGTGCAATCAAATTTCCCCTTTGGAACATGAATAGAGCAATATCTGATCTGATCTTAATCACTGTACAAAAGAAGTGACTGTTGTTCAATGAAATGTCCTTCCTATGTCTGGAGGCCTTCCATCAGCAAGTGGAAAAACAATCCCCAATACAAAGGAGGAAAGGTGAATACAGAGGAGTAACACAAGTGATATGAATGAATAAGCTTCAAAGCAAAGGTCTCTAATGGAAGGTCACAATGTTACTTAGAAGTAACCTAACTTTATTCTCTGCGTCGTAAAAAAATGTCAAAAAAATAATTGCAAAAAAAAATAATTGCAACCTTCTCTCTTCTGATGAAAGCAATGTGTTAAAGAACATTGCTTAATTTGTTGTCCTAAATGAATGCTAAGATCACACAGATTTGCACATGGAGTGGTTCTTTTAGTAAGTGGGAATTAATGCGGTATTATGTGTGCACCAGAGAAAGAGCGCAGCTCATCATCTTCATTATCAAATCAAATGTATTTGTATAGCCCTTCTTACATCAGCTGATATCTCAAAGTGCTGTACAGAAACCCAGCCTAAGACCCCAAACAGCAAGCAATGCAGGTGTAGAAGCACGGTGGCCAGTCCTCCTCTGGCTGTGCCGGGTGGAGATTATAACAGAACATGGCCAAGATGTTCAAATGTTCATAAATGACCAGCATGGTCAAATAATAATAATCACAGTAGTTGTTGAGGGTGCAGCAAGTCAGCACCTCAGGAGTAAATGTCAGTTGGCTTTTCATAGCCGATCATTAAGAGTATCTCTACCGCTCCTGCTGTCTCTAGAGAGTTGAAAACAGCAGGTTTGGGACAGGTAGCACAGCCGGTGAACAGGTCAGGGTTCCATAGCCGCAGAGCGAACAGTTGAAAATGGAGCAGCAGCACGGCCAAGTGGACTGGGGACAGCAAGGAGTCTTCAGGCCAGGAAGTCCTGAGGCATGGTCCAAGGGCTCTGGTCCTCAGAGTGAGAGAGAGAGAAAGAAAGAAAAAGAGAAAGAGAGAATTAGAGAGAGCATGCTTAAATTCACACAGGACACCGGATAAGACAGGAGAAGTACTCCAGATATAACAGACTGACCCTAGTCCCTGACACATAAACTACTGCAGCATAAATACTGGAGGCTGAGACAGGAGGGGTCAGGAGACACTGTGGCCCCCTCCGATGATACCCCCGGACAGGGCCAAACAGGCAGGATATAACCCCACCCACTTTGCCAAAGCACAGCCCCCACACCTCTAGAGGAATATCTTCAACCACCAACTTACCATCCTGAGACAAGGCCGAGTTTAGACCACAAAGATCTCCGCCATGGCACAACCCAAGGGGGGGCGCCAACCCAGACAGGAAGATCACGTCAGTGACTCAACCTATTCAAGTGGAGCACCGCTCCTAGGGACGGCATGGAAGAGCACCAGTAAGCCAGTGACTCAGCCCCTGTAAAAGGGTTTGAGGCAGAGAATCCCAGTGGAGAGAGGGGAACCACCCAGGCAGAGACAGCAAGGGCGGTTCGTTGCTCCAGTGCCTTTCCGTTCACCTTCACACTCCTGGGCCAGACTACATTCAATCATATGACCTACTGAAGAGATGAGTCTTCAGTAAAGACTTAAAGGTTGAGACTGAGTCTGCGTCTCTCACAAGGGTAGGCAGACCATACCATAAAAATGGACCTCTATAGAAGAAAGCCCTGCCTCCAGTTGTTTGCTTAGAAATTCTAGGGACAATTAGGAGGCCTGCGTCTTGCGAACGTAGCTTACGTGTAGGTATGTACAGCAGGACCAAATCAGAGAGCTAGGTAGGTGCAAGCCCATGTAATGCTTTAGGTTAGCAGGAAAACCTTGAAATCAGCCTTGCCTTAACAGGAAGCCAGTGTAGGGAGGCTAGCACTAGAGTAATATGATCACATTTTTTTGGATCTAGTCAGGATTCTAGCAGCCATATTTAGCACTAACTGAAGTTTATTTAGTGCTTTATCCAGGTATCCGGAAAGTAGAGCATTGCAGTAATCTAACCTAGAAGTAACAAATCATGGATTTATCTTTCTGCATTATTTTTGGACAGAAAGTTTCTGATTTTTGCAATGTTACATAGATGGAAAAAAACTGTCCTTCAAACAGTCTTGATATGTTTGTCAAAAGAGAGATCAGGGTCCAGAGTAACGACGAGGTCCTTCACAGTTTTATTTGAGACGACTGTACAACCATCAAGATTAATTGTCAGATTCAACAGAAGATCTCTTTGTTTCTTGGGACCTAGAACAAGCATCTCGGGTTTTGTCCGAGTTTAAAAGTAGAAAGATTTCCAGCCATCCACTTCCTTATGTCTGAAACACAGGCTTCTAGCGAGGGCAATTTTGGGGCTTCAACATGTTTCATTGAAATGTACAGCTGTGTGTCATCCGCATAGCAGTGAAAGTTAACATTATGTTTCCAAATTACATCCCCAAGAGGTAAAATATACAGTGAAAACAATAGTGGTCATAAAACAGAACCTTGAGGAACACCAAAATGTACATTTGATTTGACAAACCATTCACAGAGACAAACTGATATCTTTCCAACAGATAAGATCTAAACCAGGCCAGAACTTGTCCGTGTAGACCAATTTGGGTTTCCAATCTCGCCAGAAGAATATGGTGATCGATGGTATCAAAAGCAGCACTAAGGTCTAGGAGCACGAGGACAGATGCAGAGCCTCGGTCTGACGCCATTAAAAGGTAATTTACCACCTTCACAAGTGCAGTTTCAGTGCTATGATGGGGTCTAAAATCAAACTGAAGCATTTTGTTTACATTTTTTGTCTTCAGGAAGGCAGTGAGTTGCTGCGCAACAGCTTTTTCTAATTTTTTTGAGAGGAACTGAAGATTCGATATAGGCTGATAGTTTTTTATATTTTCTGGGTAAAGGTTTGGCTTTTTCAAGAGAGGCTTTATTACTGCCACTTTTAGTAAGTTTGGTACACATCCGGTAGATGGAGAGCCGTTTATTATGTTCAACATAGGAGGGCCAAGCACAGGAAGCAGCTCTTTCAGTAGTTTAGTTGGAATAGGGTCCAGTATGCAGCTTGACGGTTTAGAGGCCATGATTATTTTCATCATTGTGTCAAGAGATATAGTACTAAAACACTTGAGTGTCTCTCTTGATCCCTCGCCTTTGTGGGATGCACGGGGGATATGGTCACTCTTGTAACAAGGAAGTGAGGCCTCATTTAACACAGTAAATTCATCAGGCTTAAACCATGTTTCAGTCAGGCCAATCACATCAAGATTATGATCAGTGCTTAGTTCATTGACTATAACTGCCTTGGAAGTGAGGGATCTAACATTAAGTGGCCCTATTTTGAGATGTGAGGTATCATGATCTCTTTCAATAATGGCGGAATGGAGGTCTTTATTCTAGTGAGATTGCTAAGGCGAACACCGCCGCGTTTAGTTTTGCCCAACCTAGATTGAGGCACAGACACGGTCTCAATGGGGATAGCTGAGCTGACTCCACTGATTGTGTTAGTGGCAGGCTCCACTAAGCTGGCAGGCTTGGCTAACAGCCTGCTGCCTGGCCTGCACCCTATTTAAGTGTGGAGCTAGAGGAGTTAGAGCCCTGTCTATGTTGGTAGATAAGATGAGAGCACCACTCCAGCTAGGATGGAGTCCATCACTCCTCAACAGGCCAGGCTTGGTCCTGTTTGTGGGTGAGTCCCAGAAAGAGGGCCAATTATCTACAAATGCTATCTTTTGAGAGGGGCTGAAAACAGTTTTCAACCAGCGATTGAGTTGTGAGACTGCTATCGAGCTCATCACTCCCCCTAACTGGGAGGGGGCCAGAGACAAATAGTTGATGCCGACATCTTTCTAGGTGATTTACAGTCTGAAGCTATGTTGCGCTTGGTGACCTCTGACTGTTTCATCCTAACATCGTTGGTGCCGACGTGGATAACAATATGTCTATACTCTCTACACTCGCCAGTTTTAGCTTTGGCCAGCACCATCTTCAGATTAGCCTTAACGTCAGTAGCCCTGCCCCCTGGTAAACAGTGTATGATCGCTGGATGATTCGTTTTAAGTCCAATACTGCGGGTAATGGAGTCACCAATGACTAGGGTTTTCAATTTGTCAGAGCTAATGGTGGGAAGCTTCGGCGTCTCAGACCCTGTAATGGGAGAAGTAGAGACCAGAGAAGGCTCGACCTCAGACTCCGACTCGTTTCTGGCGGCTGAATGAGCGACACCGGTTGAGCATTCCTACAGCATTTCCCTCCAGAAGGCAAAGAGTTACTTCTATGTATGTAGCCGATGATGGTTGTTGTATAATGTATATAAGGATGTCATCTGTGTGGTTGTCATGGTATTGTGTCTATGTTGACAGAGGTGAGGATGACATCATGGAGGATGTTGATGCGATCGAACTGGTTGAATTCTCTGACACAGTGTTTAAACTCAAACAGCTGAGCTCCATTTACAGCCACCTTATATTCCTCAAACATAATCAGAATCTTCATCTGCAAGACAGGAGAGGGGGGAACAGGAGAGAGGGGAGGAGAGGGGGAGCGGATTGAAATAAAGTGTCATTTAGCCGCAGACACCGAAAAGTGTCAATTACAGTTGATTTGTTAGTCAGGACAGTATAGGCTGCAGCAGTAACACTTGTAGCTCCTCCCAGTAACCACGTGCACAACTGTTCCTTGATTTTAACTGGCGGATTTATTCTGTAGTTTTAGTCAGAATTATCACCTTCCGTGAGAACTAAAAAGTAAATGAAAATACAGTTAAGCACACTCTTACAACCTCCTTATCTTACGAGTGACTTATTAGCTTGGTATAACTCTGAAGTGCTTACATACATAAACAGTTTAGCCGGAGCTATAACAGTATCAGATTAAACACATGAATAAAGGAAAAATACATAATTGGCTGCTTATTACAGAAGGGAGGAAATCAAACTTCACACTCAAACTTCACACAATTATTCCTGGCATGAATTCACACTTCATCCTTAATTATTATAATGTTACCATCCTAACATACACACTTCAACTTTTACGAACTACACCCGATGACATGAAAACTTAGCTAACACAGCGCGGGATTGCCTTCCCTCCAAAAGTGTGTTGCTACAATAATGATCCCTGTTACAACAGTTATTAGCTATGTTGTTCCGCTTGTTTTATCATTTCCCACACATAGCGAACACGTAAACAATTCAAACAAAAAACAACGACATAGACTTACAGGTTAACTGTCAGTTACACTCCCACCAATCACCGGTGATTTCTGTGAAAGGGGTCTGCAGGTTTCTTGATCGGCATCCAGGAAGGTAACTGTCTTATGGATGGGCCTCTCCAGATAGGTGGGTTTGGTGATGCGTTTACCTCTCTCATCTAGGGTTGAGTCGCTGACCAGTAACTTGAATCTTCTCACCAGGCCATCCTGTCCCAGGTACACTTCTGTAACCTTTGCCAATTTCCACTGGTTGCGTGGTGCAGTATCATCTTGCAAGATGACAATATCATTAATCTTTGCGTTTCTTCTGTCTTTATTCCATTTCTGTCTGTGTTGGAGGTTTAGGAGGTATTCTTTCTTCCACCTTGTCCAGAATTCATTGGCTAAGAATTGTACTCTGCACCATCTCTGGCGGAGATAAAGATCTTCCTTGATGAACTGTCCAGGTGGCGGTAAGATAACTGTGGACTTCATTGTCAAGATGTGATTTGGTGTGAGAGGTTCTGGACCTAATCGATCTTTCAGATATTCCGTAGTTAGGGGCCTACTATTTAAAATCGCCATGACTTCATAGAGAAGTCACTGATCCGTCTCACTGATCAAGAATGGATGTTAAGACACTTCGTATTGTGTGGATTTGCCTTTCCCAAACACCACCCATGTGACTTGAAGATGGATGCGAGTTTATCATGAACACCCCAAGTTCCTTCACTCGTGTTTGATCCATTTTTTTCAGGGCGTCCACAAACTCGCGTCTTGCGCTAATGAAGTTGCTGCCTTGATCACATCTGATTTGACGAACATTACCACGTATGGCAATAAATGAACGAAGGGCATTGATAAAGGCATCGGTGGTTAAGTCATCAAGCATTTATTTCAATGTAAACTGCTCAAGAGCCCATGCAAGTGAATAGAAGCCCATAAAGCTTTAACTCTCTTCTTCCGTCCTTGGCATTGAAAGGTCCAAAGCAGTTCATCCCGCAGTATGTGAAGGGAGGCGTGGTTTCCATGCGTTCCTTCAGAAGATCTGCCATCCTTTGCTCTTCTGTACATATTCTGAATTTCCTGCATTTCACACATTTGTAGATTACATTTTTTACATTTAAGTCATTTAGCAGACGCTCTTATCCAGAGCGACTTACAAATTGGTGCATTCACCTTATGACATCCAGTGGAACAACCACTTTACAATAGTGCATCTAAATATTTTAAGGGGGGGGGGGGTGAGAAGGATTACTTTATCCTATCCTAGGTATTCCTTAAAGAGGTGGGGTTTCAGGTGTCTCCGGAAGGTGGTGATTGACTCCGCTGTCCTGGCGTCGTGAGGGAGTTTGTTCCACCATTGGGGAGCCAGAGCAGCGAACAGTTTTGACTGAGCTGAGCGGGAACTGTACTTCCTCAGTGGTAGGGAGGCGAGCAGGCCAGAGGTGGATGAACGCAGTGCCCTTATTTGGGTGTAGGGCCTGATCAGAGCCTGGAGGTACTGAGGTGCCGTTCCCCTCACAGCTCCGTAGGCAAGCACCATGGTCTTGTAGCGGATGCGAGCTTCAACTGGAAGCCAGTGGAGAGAGCGGAGGAGCGGGGTGACGTGAGAGAACTTGGGAAGGTTGAACACTAGACGGGCTGCGGCGTTCTGGATGAGTTGTAGGGGTTTAATGGCACAGGCAGGGAGCCCAGCCAACAGCGAGTTGCAGTAATCCAGACGGGAGATGACAAGTGCCTGGATTAGGACCTGCGCCGCTTCCTGTGTGAGGCAGGGTCGTACTCTGCGGATGTTGTAGAGCATGAACCTACAGGAACGGGCCACCGCCTTGATGTTAGTTGAGAACGACAGTTTGTTGTCCAGGATCACGCCAAGGTTCTTAGCGCTCTGGGAGGAGGACACAATGGAGTTGTCAACCGTGATGGCGAGATCATGGAACGGGCAGTCCTTCCCCGGGAGGAAGAGCAGCTCCGTCTTGCCGAAGTTCAGCTTGAGGTGGTGATCCGTCATCCACACTGATATGTCTGCCAGACATGCAGAGATGCGATTCGCCACCTGGTCATCAGAAGGGGGAAAGGAGAAGATTAATTGTGTGTCGTCTGCATAGCAATGATAGGAGAGACCATGTGAGGTTATGACAGAGCCAAGTGACTTGGTGTATAGCGAGAATAGGAGAGGGCCTAGAACAGAGCCCTGGGGGACACCAGTGGTGAGAGCGCGTGGTGAGGAGACAGATTCTCGCCACGCCACCTGGTAGGAGCGACCTGTCAGGTAGGACGCAATCCAAGCGTGGGCCGCGCCGGAGATGCCCAACTCGGAGAGGGTGGAGAGGAGGATCTGATGGTTCACAGTATCGAAGGCAGCCGATAGGTCTAGAAGGATGAGAGCAGAGGAGAGAGAGTTAGCTTTAGCGGTGCGGAGCGCCTCCGTGATACAGAGAAGAGCAGTCTCAGTTGAATGACTAGTCTTGAAACCTGACTGATTTGGATCAAGAAGGTCATTCTGAGAGAGATAGCGGGAGAGCTGACCAAGGACGGCACGTTCAAGAGTTTTGGAGAGAAAAGAAAGAAGGGATACTGGTCTGTAGTTGTTGACATCGGAGGGATCGAGTGTAGGTTTTTTCAGAAGGGGTGCAACTCTCGCTCTCTTGAAGACGGAAGGGACGTAGCCAGCGGTCAGGGATAAGTTGATGAGCGAGGTGAGGTAAGGGAGAAGGTCTCCGGAAATGGTCTGGAGAAGAGAGGAGGGGATAGGGTCGAGCGGGCAGGTTGTTGGGCGGCCGGCCGTCACAAGACGCGAGATTTCATCTGGAGAGAGAGGGAGAAAGAGGTCAGAGCACAGGGTAGGGCAGTGTGAGCAGAACCAGCGGTGTTGTTTGACTTAGCAAACGAGGATCGGATGTCGTCAATCTTCTTTTCAAAATGGTTGACGAAGTCATCTGTAGAGAGGGAGGAGGGGGGGGAGGGGGAGGAGGATTCAGGAGGGAGGAGAATGTGGCAAAGAGCTTCCTAGGGTTAGAGGCAGATGCTTGGAATTTAGAGTGGTAGAAAGTGGCTTTAGCAGCAGAGACAGAGGAGGAAAATGTAGAGAGGAGGGAGTGAAAGGATGCCAGGTCCGCAGGGAGGCGAGTTTTCCTCCATTTCCGCTCGGCCTTCCGGAGCCCTGTTCTGTGAGCTCGCATTGAGTCGTCAAGCCACGGAGCGGGAGGGGAGGACCAAGCCGGCCTGGAAGATAGGGGACATAGAGAGTCAAAGGATGCAGAAAGGGAGGAGAGGAGGGTTGAGGAGGCAGAATCAGGAGATAGGTTGGAGAAGGTTTGAGCAGAGGGAAGAGATGATAGGATGGAAGAGGAGAGAGTAGCGGGGGAGAGAGAGCGAAGGTTGGGACGGCGCGATACCATCCGAGTAGGGGCAGTGTGGGAAGTGTTGGATGAGAGCGAGAGGGAAAAGGATACAAGGTAGTGGTCGGAGACTTGGAGGGAAGTTGCAATGAGGTTAGTGGAAGAACAGCATCTAGTAAAGATGAGGTCGAGCGTATTGCCTGCCTTGTGAGTAGGGGGGGAAGGTGAGAGGGTGAGGTCAAAAGAGGAGAGGAGTGGAAAGAAGGAGGCAGAGAGGAATGAGTCAAAGGTAGACGTGGGGAGGTTAAAGTCGCCCAGAACTGTGAGAGGTGAGCCGTCCTCAGGAAAGGAGCTTATCAAGGCATCAAGCTCATTGATGAACTCTCCGAGGGGACCTGGAGGGCGATAAATGATAAGGATGTTAAGCTTGAAAGGGCTGGTAACTGTGACAGCATGAAATTCAAAGGAGGCGATAGACAGATGGGTAAGGGGAGAAAGAGAGAATGACCACATGGGAGAGATAAGGATCCCTATGCCACCACCCCGCTGACCAGAAGCTCTCGGGGTGTGCGAGAACACGTGGGCGGACGAAGAGAGAGCAGTAGGAGTAGCAGTGTTATCTGTGGTGATCCATGTTTCTGTCAGTGC
Organism: Oncorhynchus gorbuscha; assembly: GCF_021184085.1. Taxonomy (NCBI): domain Eukaryota; kingdom Metazoa; phylum Chordata; class Actinopteri; order Salmoniformes; family Salmonidae; genus Oncorhynchus; species Oncorhynchus gorbuscha. The sequence goes on along the minus strand of NC_060186.1, from coordinate 64,746,346 downwards.
CAAGAAGTCGAGGGACTGGAGGGAGGCATAGGCTGAGATGAACTCTGCCTTGTTGGCTGCAGATCGGCAGTTCCAGAGGCTACCGGAGACCTGGAACTCCACGTGGGTCGTGCGCGCTGGGACCACCAGATTAGGTTGGCAGCGGCCACGCGGTGTGGAGCGTTTGTATGGTCTGTGCAGAGAGGAGAGAACAGGGATAGACAGACACATAGTTGACAGGCTACAGAAGAGGCTACGCTAATGCAAGGAGATTGGAATGACAAGTGGACTACACGTCTCGAATGTTCAGAAAGTTAAGCTTACGTAGCAAGAATCTTATTGACTAAAATTATTAAAAATGATACAGTACTGCTGAAGTAGGCTAGCTGGCAGTGGCTGCGTTGTTGACTTTGTAGGCTAGCTGACAGTGGCTGCGTTGTTGACACTACACTAATCAAGTTGTTCCGTTGAGTGTAGTAGTTTCTACAGTGCTGCTATTCGGGGGCTAGCTGGCTAGCTAGCAGTGTTGATTACGTTACGTTGCGTTAAAAGAACGACAATAGCTGGCTAGCTAACCTAGAAAATCGCTCTAGACTACACAATTATCTTTGATACACAGACGGCTATGTAGCTAGCTATGTAGCTAGCTACGATCAAACAAATCAAACCGTTGTGCTGTAATGAAATGAAATGAAAAATGTGATACTACCTGTGGAGCGAAGCGGAATGCGACCGGGTTGTTGAGTGCGGAAGTTCTATTCAGTAGACGTTGGCTAGCTGTTGGCTAGCTAGCAGTGTCTCCTACGTTAAGGACGACAAATAGCTGGCTAGCTAACCTCGGTAAATTAAGATAATCACTCTAAGACTACACGCTCTAAACTACACAATTATCTTGGATACGAAGACAGCAAAGACAACTATGTAGCTAGCTAACACTACACTAATCAAGTCGTTCAGTTGAGTGTAATAGTTTCTACAGTGCTGCTATTCGGTAGACGGTGGACGTTTGCTAGCTGGCTAGCTGCTGGGCAGATAGCAGTGTAGACTACGTTAGGACGACGAAATACGAAGTTGCAATAGAAGTGCTGACTGTTTCACTTTGTTGTCCTCTTTCTTTTCCTTTTTCTTCTGTCCTTCTTTTGTCCTTATTTTGTCTTCCTTTCTTCTGTTAACTAGATATTTTTTGTTGTTATTCTTTGTAAGCTAGCTAGCTTCTTCCAGGAGAGTCCCTAGCAACTATGATGATGTCAGAGGAAACTGCACTGCTGCATCCTAGGATCCATATACCTTTGGATCGCAGCTCATTGATCGTCATTCCACGTCCTTGGTGTCGTACTCTTTCATGATAGTGCTTGACAAGCAGCACTGACAAATGGCTATCTGTTGGCAGGATTGCAGGATGCTTCACATGGGAATGAAGAGTTGCATGAGCCAAGCGACCTCCCAGCCTGAGGATACCTTGCTCATCCAGAAATGGACTCAATTTATGCAACTTACTTGCTTTATCTTTGGTCTTGATGTCTTTCTGGTGCCTAAGGTTGTGAATCTCATGGGAGAAGGCAGCTTCTTGAACCATCTTTAAAATGGTGAGCTCTGCCTCTCTCCTTTCTTCTATGCTTGTAGCTTCACTGGACCTCAGTTTTAAGCCTACGGCTTCCTTGACACGTCATTTGAGCCTGGCAATAGCTTTTACCACTCTTGCCCCGTCTGAGAACTTGTGAAGGTGATCTAGTAATGATCTTTCTTCCTTTGCCTGGGTATCATGGAACAGGGATTTCTGCAGCTCTGGATCATTGACTTGGAACTATCCCCCCTTGACTTGTCCTTTGGGAAGTTCTTCTTGCCAAAGAAAGTCTGAACCTGTGAACTAGTTGGAAGGCAAGCTGTTCTGATGTGAGACCTCTGGAAGCATGATCCGCAGGATTCTCTTCAGAGGTCACATATCTCCATATTTCAGGGTCTGTGCTTTGCTTAATGCGTTGAATACGGTTAGCTACAAAGACGTGGAATCTTCTGGCTTCATTGTTGATGTAGCCAAGAACTACCTTCGAGTCGGTCCAGAAGTATTCCTGTAGACCTTGTATCTCTAGCTCCCTTTTGAGCATGTCACTTGTTCGAACATCTACCACCGCTGCTGAACGTTCCAGTTGTGGTATGGTCGTAACCTTGGAAGGGGCGACTCTTGACTTCCCCATAACTAGGGAGCAATGAACTTCTCCTGCTGTGCTGATTGTTCTGAGGTATGAGCACTCTCCATAACCTGAGGTACTAGCGTCAGAAAAGTGATGGAGCTCATAACTCTGCACCTCCTTGAAACTTAATGGCAAGTAGCCTCATTGGGATTCTTACTTCAGACAAGTTTTGTAGACCTTAGAGCCAGAATTCCCACTGGGAACGTAGGTCATCTGGAAGGGAGTCATCCCAGTCGATCTTGTCACAACACATCTGCTGCGAGATCTGCTTCCCTGCCAGGACAACGGGTGCCACAAACCCAAGCGGATCATATACAGAGGCTGCTGTAGACAACACTTCTCTTCTTGTGAGTGGGCGTTCCTTGACAACTACTCTAAACTGGAACTCGTCTGATGCGACACACCACAATACACCAAGTGCTCTCTCCATGTATGGTTTACCCAGAGCCATATCCAGGTCTTTGGCACCCTCGGCACGTTCTTCCTTGGGAATTGTGGCTATAACTTCCTTGCTGTTAGAGATAAACATGTGCAACCGAAGTTTGCCGATGCTGCAAAGCTCTCTTGCTTCTTTCACCAGCTGGGCCGCTTCAGCTTCAGACGATATGCTTATCAGTCCATCATAAACATAAAAATTCCTTTCCTTGAACTGGATAGACTTCTCACTGAAGCTTCCTCGTCCTTCGGCGGCAAGATGTTTGAGACCATAGTTGACGCAACCAGGAGATGAAGCTGCGCCGAACAAGTGGAACTTCATACGATACACTGAGGGTTGAGACTCTAGATCTCCATTCTCCCACCAAAGGAACCGTAGATAATCTTGGTCTTCTGCTTTCACATGAAACTGGTGGAACATGCCCTCTATGTCACACATGATTGCAACTGGATCCTTACAAAAACGACAAAGGACACCCAGCAATGTGTTTGTCAACTCTGGACCGGTAAGGAGATGGTCATTCCAGGACGTCTCTCGAAACTTAGCTGAGCAGTCAAAGACGACTCGTATCTTCCCAGGATTTTGTGGGTGATAAACCCCATGGTGCGTGATGTACCATGCTGGATGCTTGTTAATTTCCTCTTTGGAGACCTTCTCAGAATCTCCACAAGCTATGGTCTCTTCCATGAATGCTGTGTAGTCCTTGTAGTACTGCTTGTCTCTCCTAAGCCTCCTTTCCTGGCACTTGAGACGGTGAACTGCACATGTTTTATTGTTCGGCAGGTTGGGTCTTTCTTCCTAAAACGGCAGTGGCATCTCGTAATGTCCATTGTCCTTGCGTCTGATGCCCGCTTTCATTTTTGTCAGGAACCGGATATCCTCTTGACATATGAGGTCCTCTTCTGCAGCTCTCTCGTTGAAGTCAGATTCAAGCGTCTTGATAATGTCCAGTGCTGTGATTACCTCTCTTACGCGTGTTCTACAAACATAGTGTACTTGATTTGTGAGGTTGGAAGCAGATTGAAGGCTTAGCATCACCTGTCTAACGGTAACCCGATGACCCACTCCAATAGCGTCGCCATAGTCGATACATGGGTTTCCATAGCCGACTATGCTCCAGCCAAGGTCTGTTCTCTGAGCAAAAGGCTGATTTCTCTTACCAGAGTGGTTGTGGTTGGAGACCAGGCCAGTTTTGGGCTGGAGCTGGGGATGGTTGGGATGGTTGAAGACCAGGCCAGCAGGGGATGCTGGGCTGCTCAGGCCAGCAGGATGGGGGTTGGGGTTGGGTGGGCTGTTGGCTGGGCTGTGTCGGCCAGACAGGACTCCTGGTTGCTGTTGACTGGGCCAGATACTGTTGCTTCCCTGGGGGGAGGAACCAGAGGACGGACAGCCACACAGAGCATCAGAGAGCTGGGGGGGACAAGATAAGCACACACACATACACAGTAAGAGACACACATGCACACACACAAACACACTCATGCACACAAGAAAAACAAGCATACACACATATTCAGTGCGTATACATAGAGGCCTATACAGACGTGACATTCACAAAGTATGCCAGAATACTTTAATAACGGAAAATAATTTAAGGACACTGAGCCAGTTCCATGCGACAAAGCTGAGTTCTCAGTTGCTAGTTGCCCGTGTAGAGGTTAGAGGATGGGAGGTACTTACTTCCATAGTATCTGTAAGTACCTAGAGGACAGCATCACTACCATTTTTCAACTTCATCAGAAACGGAAGCATCATTCAAGGCTATAATTGAAAAAAGTATCATTAGGAACTCACCACCATCAGATGGCCCCAGTCCCTAAGTCCTAACCCTAATTTGAACCCTAACCCCTAACTCCAACCCTTAGCATAGCTAACGTTAGCCATCTAGCTAACGGTAGCTACAACAAATTGTAATTTGTAACATATCAATATGTTTCAGAAATTCTTAACATATTGTATGAATTGCAATTTGTAACACTCCATACTAATTGTAATTGGTAACATATCATACGAAATGGATGATGGACATCCACAAATTAATACGAAACATATAGATATTATACTAATTTACTATGTTACATCTACCACTGAGTCCAGGATGAAGTATCACTGACATCTTGGACAGTTTGGAAACATTCCTCAGGGAATTAACATGGGCTCACAAACACAATGCCAGACCCAAGTCCCACACTACTCATACACTGAGTATGAAGGTTAAAGGTCACCTTAAGGACCATTGTAACACAAATTGTCATTTTGCACATGATGCACCAGTAAGGAGTATGTATTAAACAGTGAATATTTAGCATATTATCATTCTGCAGAATTCATACAAGCCTGGGGTTGTCCTCTTCTCTTAGCACAGCAGATTGTACAGATAGCTGCTCACCAATAACATCATTACCTGATTATAGGGCTTCAGACGAGGAAGCATTGTCTTTACCTTATAGAGTACAGTGGAGGCTGCTGAGGGGAGGACAGGCTCATAATAATGGCTTGAAAGGAGTGAATGGAATGGCATCAATCACATGAAACCCATGTGCTTGATGTATTTGATACCATTCCAATCATTCTGCTCCAGCCATTACCACGAGCCTGTCCTCCCCAATTAAGATGCCACCAACCTCCAGTGATAGAGTACAACATGACTGCAATCATGATACGGATATATAGTTTAATAAGATACTATCTTATAATAGGCCTCCAAACCATAAACACAGTCATGCCCAAATAAGTTGATTACCTTTACATGTGATCTACTATGAGAAGCAACAATTCAGTCTTTAGCTCTGGATATTTCATTGTCTAATTAAATATGAAAGTTAGCACCAACTTTATGGGGGGGCAAGCCCATCACAGAGATCAGCCATCATTTAATTAGAATATCCTATGTCACATCAAATAATATACCACAACGCTTGAGTTTGAATAAGTAAATCAAATCAACTTTATTTAAAATCGCTGCACGCTTAAGAGTAAATCAATAAAATAAGGTAAGAGCTCTCTTGACAGATGTCTAACTGACCAATGGGACAATACATCTTTTCTGGATCTCAAAGGGACTAACCTGGAGAAATAAAAGTTGAATTCATTCAGAAAATGTCACCTGTTATTTGCTGCACTCCTCGGATGTAACTGTCGACCCGGTGGGTTGTTGTGATGTTGAGGAGACAGCTGGACAGCTAGACAGCTAGACAGCTGGACAGCTAGACAGCTAGACAGCTAGACAGCTAGACAGCTGGACAGCTAGACAGCTAGACAGCTAGACAGCTAGACAGCTGGACAGCTAGACAGCTAGACAGCTGGACAGCTAGACAGCTAGACAGCTGGACAGCTGGACAGCTAGACAGCTAGACAGCTAGACAGCTGGACAGCTGGACAGCTAGACAGCTAGACAGCTAGACAGCTGGACAGCTAGACAGCTAGACAGCTAGACAGCTGGACAGCTGGACAGCTAGACAGCTAGACAGCTAGACAGCTAGACAGCTAGACAGCTAGACACCTAGACAGCTAGACAGCTAGACAGCTAGACAGCTATAGCAGGAACTGTATGTACTCCTTTATACATTCCCTTCTTCATTTGGACAATCCTTTATTCCCAGAAACGTGTTTATTTTTTAAATGTAACCTTTATTTAACTAGGCAAGTCAGTTAAGACAAATTCTTATTTACAATGACCAAAAGGCAAAAGGCCTCCTGCAGGGACAAGGGCTGGAATTAAAATGTTAAAATACAATAAAAATATAGAACAAAAAACATATAACGACAAGAGAGACACCACAACACTACATAAAGAGAGACCTAAGACAACAACATAGCATGAACTATCCTCTACTGGGAAAACCACACCCAGGGGGGAAAACTCCCTGTCACAATTTTCCTTATCAAACAATGTTCTTCAATATATATAAATGTTCTGTCTTAAATGAAAATCCATCAATCGGATGTAGGATAAAAGACTGGTGACAGGTTGTGAAAATATACTTGAGCAAACTACTGTTGTAGTGCAGCAGAATGATGTGGTTTTGTTTAACTGTTGGTTGGTTAATAAATTGACTTGGACAAACTTAAAGGAATGATGGAAGTTCAATCTGAAAAAGGTCTATATAAAATATCTAAGCATTGTCATGAGTGTGACTGGCATGTACCCTTGTTCTCCACCTCCACCAGAACACAACTAGAGGGAGGAGAGAGACACAGACAAAGAGAGAGTCCACAACACCACACAACGTTTAAATGTTGCCATAGAAACCAGGACATCTTGTCTGTGTATGGTTGTTTTGTGTTGGTGAGGGTGTGTGTACTTGTCTGTGCGTGCGTCCAGGTGAGTGTATGTGAATGTTCGAGGTGAGAAGGAGAGACCAGGGGGTGTTAAGCCATGTCCGAGGTGTCTCACTCCTACTCAACTCTACTCCTAACCTCACAAACACAGTGTGATGGGCTCTGAGGCTGCTGTTGGTAACATGGTTGACTTCATTGCTCAGCAGCCAGTCATGAGACTGTGTCTCACAAACAATAACTAACTCCCTGACATGGTCTCTGTGCCAGGGACAGTAATGTTATTACTACAGACAGATACAAAACCTCTGCTGTAGCTGTAGACCTGAGAGGAGCTCTGGAGTGGAGCTGCCGATTGGTTCCCTGTCCTGGTGGAAAGTCTGTCTCACTGCATTGAGTCTGTCCCTGATTCCAAATGGCACCCTATTCCCTTTATAGTGCTCTACTTTTGACCAGGGGGTCAGAAGAACCATAACAGTTCTCCAAACGGTAATGAACATCATCAACTCTGTTGATCCATCTCAAAAAGCAAAAGTTTCCCCATCTGTTATGTCATCGTTATGACAGTTTATTTTACCTTTATTTTACCAGGTAAGTTGACTGAGAACACATTCTCATTTACAGAAATGACCCCTGGAGGGGGATGAATGAGCGTTAGAGTAAATTGTAGCCTAATCATCCCAGCCAGCAGTAAAGCTGAATGAAATTTATTACTAAAACATAAACAATGTCAAATTAATTGATTATCTCTCAGATTGATCTTGGTCCTAATTGTCAATTCAAATTTGTTTTAATTGACTGTGTTTGGTATGTCAATGTGTATTTAATGTGTATATTTTATCTATACTTGCCTATTGATTTTTTTGTATTGTGAATTTGCCAGATACTTTTTGTATTTGCCAGATAGACTTTAGTCTCAATATGACTTCCCTGTTGAAATAAAGGTAAATAAACCAGATATAATCCTCTCCATCTGTGGTCAGATTCTGATCTCTGTAACCTTTTTCTGTAGGTAGGACATCGTCTCCCATCAGATGGCGTCCTTCTAATGCCACAAGCGTGAGACGATCTTAGGTATTTAAACCCCCTGACACCTAGCTGTACCTTTTACTGTATCTGAAGGTATGGAAACCCCCTGCCCTTTTAACCTTTGACCCCTAGTTGTAAAGATGAACCTCTGTCTGTAGCAGGGTCGCCCCTAGTTACCACCGCCACAAAGTCATAAACCCACCTATTTCTTCTATCGTCTGATTTTAAACCTAACCCTAACCTTAAACCTAACCCTAACCTTAAACCTAACCCTAAACACTGCTAAAGTTATGCCTAACCCTAACCTTAAATTAAAAAGAAATAAATACATCTATTTTTACAAAATAGCCTATATTCAAATCAAATCAAAGTGTATTATTGACATGCGCCAAATACAACAGGTGTAGTAGACCTTACAGTGAAATGTTACTTACAAGCCCCTAAACAATAATGCAATTTAAAAAATATAAAAAATATGGATAAGAATAAGGAATAATAAGTAATTAAAGAGCAGCAGTAAAATAACAATAACAATAGTGAGACTATATACAGGGGGTACCGGTACAGAGTCAATGTGGAGACTATATACAGGGGGTACCGGTACAGAGTCAATGTGGAGACTATATACAGGGGGGTACCGGTACAGAGTCAATGTGGAGACTATATACAGGGGGGTACCGGTACAGAGTCAATAGTGAGACTATATACAGGGGGGTACCGGTACAGAGTGCGGGGGCACATTGGCTTGGGTAGCTAGTGACAACCCTGTAGCAGAGGAGGCTGGTGGGAGGAGCTATTGGAGGACAGGCTCACTGTAATGGCTGGAATTGAACCAATTGAACAGTTTCCATATGCTTGATGTGCTTGATACTGTTCCATTAATACCATTCCAGACATTACAAAGAGCCCATCCTCCTATAGCTCCTCCCACCAACCTCCTCTGGTCAGTTGGTATAAAAATGTAGCCTTGTACCAGTTGTCTATGTTGTCACATCAAACAATGACCATAGTTGGCAAGACAGCACAAACAGATCTGGGATATCTCCTGCACCAAACCTCTGTTGACTAAAATGTGTTTCTCTAATCCAAATCATAATTCTTGTAGATTATATGGTGTTTAGGGGGAGGGTCATGGTCAAACTATACTCTCTGATAAACAAATCAACAGTGTGTCCACAGTAACAACAACACAACAAACAAGTAATCCCAACCTGCCACACTAACCATGTTGGTTCCCTTTTAGCTGTAATTTGAGTTGAGAAACATTTCAATGGGATATGAATAGACAGGCTGGGAATGATAAAAGCATGGAGTTGGTCTATCTACATGGGTACCCCAACTCCTGTACTATTTTACACAGTAGACATTCAACAAAGCTAAGCATTCTGGTGTAGTCACTCTATGAGATGACACTACTTTGCTAGCAACTGAGATCCTGACAGAATGCACTGTGACCCTGTGGAAAACTGGGTCAATACATTGAAGCGTAGAATGGATAACTCACATGCACTTTGGCGATCTTCATGAATTAAGCAAAACCTACTTTTCTGCATGAAAAAGGAGACTTGTAGTACATCCACTAAACCACTGGATGGCACTAGCACATTTACTGCAGATAGTAGCATTCTGGGTATAAAGCTAAGTAAATATGCAAATATCTCTGCCAATCAAGAGCTTCTACTAGGAGTCACTTAGGCCTGTATCACATGACAACATGACAACCTTGTGGAATGTTCAGGTTGAACACGTGTTGTCTCTATGGCGGGACAATACACAGATAAACAGATTGCGATTGCAACATGCTTGACTTTTTCATGCTCTATCTACCTATGAAAGGACAATACCCCTTTTTTTGTGTGGAAAAAATAGATAGTTACAAAGTAGTCCTCTCATTCAAATAGACATTTGTCAATGAAGAGGAACAACATATTTTCATGGTAATACAGTATGGTATAGGTCAATGCTGATATTGACTATTCATTTAGCTCTGTGCATGAATTCATGTATTAGTCATTTTCTGGGCTTTGTTTTGAATGAACCACTTGTTTCATTGTCTGTGGCCACCAAAGGGCCAGCCACACAAATGTAAAATACAGACGGCCTATCTAAACTGGACACGTGAATCCAAAATGTAGAAAACTCGTATTTTTCAAAAAGATCAAAGAGATCATCAAGTCCCCAGATTGGGGTCTTGATCATTTGTATGTAAAGAATGAATAATGAGAGCGATGGTGAATTAGAGGCTAATGCACATTAACTACATCCAACAGAAACCTCTCAAACATGTTTCAAATAACTCTTCCCATGTCAGTAAAGGAAACAGACTCGATCAAAGGATTCTTAAAATCCCTTAAGGTCACTGTGCTTGCCTTGCTTCCTGTCCCTTTGGCAACAGCAGACAGTCCTTCTGTCCCCTCTCCCTCCAAGATAAACCATCTCTCTCTGGGAGAGTTTCCAGCGTTTAGCTCTGGGCAAATGCTGCCAGGGCCATAGGCAGAGATCTAGGATCAGTTTACCCATTCCTAACCCTAACCCTAACCATTAGTAGTAAAAATGCTAAACTGACCCACATTCATGGAAATCTCAACCATATATGCAGCTCAAATTTCAATGATTGATTGATTTAGGTTTTCAGGATAGCTGACACTGCAATGATTTTTATTACACATCTTTCACCAAACCAGTCATGTCAGATGAGGGTCCAGGGATTACTTCCAGAAAGGGATGGAGAGGGAGGGGGGATGGAGAGAGGAATGGATGAAGGGAGAAGGGCATATGCAGTTTAAGAGTATTGGAACAAAGCCCAGGGTTTATCAAGCCCAGAGCCGATCTTCCGAATTTAGGGTCACCAAACCACGCCCCCAAATATATATATAATTTTATCCCGATTCCTATTCAGGGGGAGGAGGGGGGATCAGCTAACTTACTGCATTTCAACACATGGTGCAGAGAGAAAAATGTTTCATAATGCTATTCTACAAATTATGTCATGCAGTTTTAAAGTACATTTCCTGCATTTCCTTCTACACTTTTTGCCATACGGTTGAGAGAAAAGTCTGCCGTTTCAGAGATAATTTCCTGCAATTCTACACATCTATCATACGCTATCTGAGGGCCCCCGACCTCCAGGGTGCCTGTTCGGTAATCCAGCAAGGCTGCTTTGGAGTTGACACACACACACAGGGTGCCCGTTCGGTAATCCACCAAGACTGCTTTGGAGTTGAGACACACACACACACACACACACACACACACACACACACACACACACACACACACACACACACACACACACACACACACACACACACACACACACACACACACACACACACACACACACACACACACACACACACACACACACACACACACACACACACACACACACTCTCCATCCTCTGGTCGGACCATAATGAGGTCACCACCATGGAGAACACAACACAACAGCGTTTATGTTTCTACAACACATACCTGCAACACTCACACTGTAGAAAAAGAAAGGAAATGATAGGATAGAATATGATATGATAGGATAGGAAATCATAAGATAGGATAGGAAATGATAGGACATGATAGGATAGGATAGGAAACAATAGGATATGATAGGAAATGATAGGATAGGATATGATAGGATAGGAAAGGAAATGATAGGATAGGAAATGATAGGATAGGAAATGATAGGATAGGATATGATAGGATAGGAAAGGAAATGATAGGATAGGAAATGATAGGATAGGAATGGAAATGATAGGAAATGAAATTATAGGAAATTCTAGGATAGGATAGGATAGGAAATGGTGGGATAGGAAATGATAGGATAGGAAATGATAGGATATGACAGGATAGAAATCATAGGATAGGATAGGAAATGATAGGATATGACAGGATAGAAATCATAGGATAGGATAGGAAATGATAGGATAGAAAAGGAAATGATAGGATAGGATAGGATAGGACATGATAAGATATGATAGGAAATGATAGGATGGGATAGGACATGATAAGATATGATAGGAAATGATAGGATGGGATAGGATAGGAAAGGAAATGATAGGATAGGAAATGATAGGACAGGCATGGAAATGAAAGGGTAGGAAATTATAGGATAGGAAAGGAAATTATAGGATATGATAGGAAGTGATGGGATAGGACAGGACAGGAAAGGAAATGATAGGATAGGAAATGATAGGAAATGATAGGAAATGATAGGATAGGATGGGAAAGGATATGATAGGAACAGGAATGATAGGATAGGAAATGATAGGATAGGAAAGGAAATGATATGATAGGAAAGGAAATGATATGATAGGAAAGGATAGTTGAGAATAGAACAGTTATATCTGCTGAGCTCTGCCCCCTTTTCCAGAGCTCTGTGTGTCTTGCCATAGTCTACTGCGCCCCACTGCTCCTCTTCTCACCTCCAGCTACACCTAGCAGGGAGGCCGGGGGCTTGAGGGGGGTGAGAGGGATAGGGAGGTGATGGAAATAGGGGGTGAGATAGGGAGTGATGGTGGCTTGAGAAGCTGTGAGAGGGCTGGGGCTGATGAGATTGATGAGGTAAAGAAGCACTGTCTCCTATCCCAACAACCATCTCAGCCAAATCCACTGGCTCCCAGTTCAATACAGGATCATCTTCAAATTGCTCATGCTCACCTACAAAGCACTCAATGGACTGGGGCTCACATACATGTCTGACCTCCTGCCCCCCCCAATTTCCAGCACTCCTACACTCCTGCACCCCTACTATCCTGCAACCCTACACTCCTGCACCCCTAATCTCCTGCACCCCTACACTCCCGCCCCCCCAATTTCCTGCACCCCTACTTTCCTGCACCCTTACACTCCTGCACCCCTACCTTCCTACTCTCCTGCACCCCTACTCTCCTGCACCCTTACACTCCTGCACCCTTACACTCCTGCACCACTACTTTCCTACACCCCTACTCTCCTGCATCCCTACCTTCCTACACCCCTACTCTCCTGCACCCTTACACTCCTGCACCCCTACTATCCTGCACCCCTGCACCCCTACCTTCCTGCACCCCTACTCTCCTGCACCCCTACCTTCCTGCACCCCTACTCTCCTGCATCCCTACTCTCCTGCACCCTTACACTCCTGCACCCCTACACTCCTGAACCCCGACTCTCCTGCACCCCTACCTTCCTGCACCCCTACTCTCCTGCACCCTTACACTCCTGCACCCCTACCTTCCTACATCCCTACTCTCCTGCAACCCTACTCTCCTTTAACCCTTACACTCCTGCACCCCTACCTTCCTGCACCCCTACTCTCCTGCACCCCTACTCTCCTGCACCCTTACATTCCTGCACCCCTACACTCCTGCACCCCTACCCTCCTGCACCCCTACCTTCCTGCACACCTACTCTCCGGCACCCCTACACTCCTGCACCCCTACCTTCCCGCACCCCTTCTCTCCTGCACCCCGACTCTCCTGCACCCTTACACTCCTATACTCCTACCTTCCTGCACCCCTACACTCCTAACAGTCCACTGCACTCCTCTGACCCTGGCCTTCTCACCCTCCCTAGCACCAGGCTCCACTCTATGGCAGACCGGGCTTCAGGCAGTGCAGCTCCCCAATTCCAGAACTCTCTCCCTCTCCATGTCAGAACCTCACGATCCATACACATATTCAAGTCCACAATAAAGAAACAACTCTTCACACAGGCTTATCTGGATTCTCTGTTGTCTTAGCGTTTATCCTCTGTCTAGTTCACTTCCTGGGTTAGTGTGTCATTATGTTTAGTGTTCTCCCTGGTTAGTCTGTCATTATGTTTAGTGTTCTCCCTGGTTAGTCTGTCATCATGTTTAGTGTTCTCCCTGGTTAGTGTGTCATTATGTTTAGTGTTCTCCCTGGTTAGTCTGTCATTATGTTTAGTGTTCTCGCTGGTTAGTCTGTCATTATGTTTAGTGTTCTCGCTGGTTAGTCTGTCATTATGTTTAGTGTTCTCCCTGGTTAGTCTGTCATTATGTTTAGTGTTCTCCCTGGTTAGTCTGTCATTATGTTTAGTGTTCTCCCTGGTTAGTCTGTCATTATGTTTAGTGTTCTCCCTGGTTAGTCTGTCATTATGTTTAGTGTTCTCCCTGGTTAGTCTGTCATCATGTTTAGTGTTCTCGCTGGTTAGTCTGTCATTATGTTTAGTGTTCTCCCTGGTTAGTGTGTCATTATGTTTAGTGTTCTCCCTGGTTAGTTTGTCATCATGTTTAGTGTTCTCCCTGGTTAGTCTGTCATTATGTTTAGTGTTCTCCCTGGTTAGTGTGTCATCATGTTTAGTGTTCTCCCTGGTTAGTCTGTCATCATGTTTAGTGTTCTCCCTGGTTAGTCTGTCATCATGTTTAGTGTTCTCCCTGGTTAGTCTGTCATTATGTTTAGTGTTCTCCCTGGTTAGTCTGTCATCATGTTTAGTGTTCTCCCTGGTTAGTCTGTCATTATGTTTAGTGTTCTCCCTGGTTAGTCTGTCATTATGTTTAGTGTTCTCCCTGGTTAGTCTGTCATTATGTTTAGGGGTTGCTGTGGGATTATTTAAAATACTCTTTGAAGAGGTAACGTTTCAGATGTTTTCGGCAGAAACGCCGCTGTCCTTGCTTCAGGGGGAAGCTGGTTCCACCAATGTTAGGGCTATGGCGGGCATACATTTTGTCACATGGTTATTGTAACGCAAAAGACTGCCTGTCTCACGGTAGTTGACCGTTAATTAACATAAACATGTTTAGCATCACCAGGCCTCAATGTACAGTGCCTTGCGAAAGTATTCCAGCCTCCTTGAACTTTGTGACCTTTTGCCACATTTCAGGCTTCAAACATAAAGATATAAAACTGTATTTTTTGTGAAGAATCAACAACAAGTGGGACACAATCATGAAGTGGAAAGACATTTATTGGATATTTCAAACTTTTTTAACAAATCAAAAACTGAAAAATTGGGCCTGCAAAATTATTCAGCCCCCTTTAGTTAATACTTTGTAGCGCCACCTTTTGCTGCGATTACAGCTGTAAGTCGCTTGGGGTATGTCTCTATCAGTTTTGCACATCGAGAGACTGAATTTTTTTCCCATTCCTCCTTGCAAAACAGCTCGAGCTCAGTGAGGTTGGATGGAGAGCATTTGTGAACAGCAGTTTTCAGTTCTTTCCACAGATTCTCGTCAGGTCTGGAATTTGACTTGGCCATTCTAACACCTGGATATGTTTATTTTTGAACCATTCCATTGTAAATGTTGCTTTATGTTTTGGATCATTGTCTTGTTGGAAGACAAATCTCCGTCCCAGTCTCAGGTCTTTTGCAGACTCCATCAAGTTTTCTTCCAGAATGGTCCTGTATTTGGCTCCATCCATCTTCCCATCAATTTTAACCATCTTATCTGTACCTGCTGAAGAAAAGCAGGCCCAAACCGTGATGCTGCCACCACCATGTTTGACAGTGGGGATGGTGTGTTCAGGGTGATGAGTTGTGTTGCTTTAACGCCAAACATAACGTTTTGCATTGTTGCCAAAAAGTTCAATTTTGGTTTCATCTGACCAGAGCACCTTCTTCCACATGTTTGGTGTGTCTCCCAGGTGGCTTGTGGCAAACTTTAAACGACACTTTTTATGGATATCTTTAAGAAATGGCTTTCTTCTTGCCACTCTCCCATAAAGGCCAGATTTGTGCAATATACGACTGATTGTTGTCCTATGGACAGAGTCTCCCACCTCAGCTGTAGATCTCTGCAGTTCATCCAGAGTGATCATGGGCCTCTTGGCTGCATCTCTGATTAGTCTTCTCCTTGTATGAGCTGAAAGTTTAGAGGGACGGCCAGGTCTTGGTAGATTTGCAGTGGTCTGATACTCCTTCCATTTCAATATTATCACTTGCACAGTGCTCCTTGGGATGTTTAAAGCTTGGGAAATCTTTTTTTTGTACCCAAATCCGGCTTTAAACTTCTTCACAACAGTATCTCGGACCTGCCTGGTGTGTTCCTTGTTCTTCATGATGCTCTCTGCGCTTTTAACGGACCTCTGAGACTATCACAGTGCAAGTGCATTTATACGGAGACTTGATTACACACAGGTGGATTGTATTTATCATCATTAGTCATTTAGGTCAACATTGGAACATTCAGAGATCCTCACTGAACTTCCGGAGAGAGTTTGCTGCACTGAAAGTAAAGGGGCTGAATAATTTTGCACGCCCAATTTTTCAGTTTTTGATTTGTTAAAAAAGTTTGAAATATCCAATAAATGTCGTTCCACTTCATGATTGTGTCCCACTTGTTGTTGATTCTTCACAAAAAAATACAGTTTTATATCTTTATGTTTGAAGCCTGAAATGTGGCAAAAGGTCGCAAAGTTCAAGGGGACCGAATACTTTCGCAAGGCACTGTATAAACTGCTCACAAAACACTTTAGGGAAATGTATATTTCAAGTCTACTAAGTCAATGTAATATACACCATCACTACAAATCAATGACTTATTTTAGTCAGGTCTAAAGAAAGACCCAAGTGCAGACTGTGTGAAGTAATAATGTTTATTGTAAGAGGGTCAGGCAAACGACAGGTCAAGGAAGGCAGGGGTTGATAATCCAGAGGTGGAGTTAAGGTACAGGACAGCAGGCAGGCTCAGGGTCAGGCAGAGTGGTCAGACCAGACGGGCGGGTACAGGGTCAGGACAGCAGGCAGGCTCAGGGTCAGGCAGAGTGGTCAGACCAGAGGTAGAGTAAAGGTACAGGACTGCAGGCAGGCTCAGGGTCAGGCAGAGTGGTCAGACCAGACGGGCGGGTACAGGGTCAGGACAGCAGGCAGGCTCAGGGTCAGGCAGAGTGGTCAGACCAGAGGTAGAGTAAAGGTACAGGACAGCAGGCAGGCTCAGGGTCAGGCAGAGTGGTCAGACCAGACGGGCGGGTACAGGGTCAGGACAGCAGGCAGGCTCAGGGTCAGGCAGAGTGGTCAGACCAGAGGTAGAGTTAAGATACAGGACAGCAGGCAGGCTCAGGGTCAGGCAGAGTGGTCAGACCAGATGGGCGGGTACAGGGTCAGGACAGCAGGCAGGTTCAGGGTCAGGCAGAGTGGTCAGACCAGAGGTAGAGTAAAGGTACAGGACAGCAGGCAGGCTCAGGGTCAGGCAGAGTGGTCAGACCAGAGGTAGAGTTAAGGTACAGGACAGCAGGCAGGCTCAGGGTCAGGCAGAGTGGTCAGACCAGACGGGCGGGTACAGGGTCAGGACAGCAGGCAGGCTCAGGGTCAGGCAGAGTGGTCAGACCAGAGGTAGAGTTAAGGTACAGGACAGCAGGCAGGCTCAGGGTCAGGCAGAGTGGTCAGACCAGACGGGCAGGTACAGGGTCAGGACAGCAGGCAGGCTCAGGGTCAGGCAGAGTGGTCAGACCAGAGGTAGAGTTAAGGTACAGGACAGCAGGCAGGCTTAGGGTCAGGCAGAGTGGTCAGACCAGATGGGCGGGTACAGGGTCAGGACAGCAGGCAGGTTCAGGGTCAGGCAGAGTGGTCAGACCAGAGGTAGAGTAAAGGTACAGGACAGCAGGCAGGCTCAGGGTCAGGCAGAGTGGTCAGACCAGAGGTAGAGTTAAGGTACAGGACAGCAGGCAGGCTCAGGGTCAGGCAGAGTGGTCAGACCAGACGGGCAGGTACAGGGTCAGGACAGCAGGCAGGCTCAGGGTCAGGCAGAGTGGTCAGACCAGAGGTAGAGTTAAGGTACAGGACAGCAGGCAGGCTTAGGGTCAGGCAGAGTGGTCAGACCAGATGGGCGGGTACAGGGTCAGGACAGCAGGCAGGTTCAGGGTCAGGCAGAGTGGTCAGACCAGAGGTAGAGTAAAGGTACAGGACAGCAGGCAGGCTCAGGGTCAGGCAGAGTGGTCAGACCAGAGGTAGAGTTAAGGTACAGGACAGCAGGCAGGCTCAGGGTCAGGCAGAGTGGTCAGACCAGACGGGCGGGTACAGGGTCAGGACAGCAGGCAGGCTCAGGGTCAGGCAGAGTGGTCAGACCAGACGGGCGGGTACAGGGTCAGGACAGGCAAGGGTCAAAAACCAGGAGGATGAGAAAAAGAGAGGCTGGGAAAAGACAGGAGCTGACAGGACAAACGTTGGTAAGCTTGACAAACAAGACAAACTGGCCCAGACAGACAGAAAACACAGGTATAAATACCCAGAGGGAATGTGGTGAAGAAGGGCGACACCTGGAGGGGGTGGAGACAAGGACAAAGACAGGTGAAACATCAGGACGGGACAGAAACATTATGATATTTCATAACAACTGAATGAATTGGCCTACTGTATGTTTTCTGGCTATGCTCCATGCCTTAGGCTGTTGGTTTGTTCATTTAGCAGACAAGATGCCATTATTTTATATTATATGATTTTATAGTAAGAAGAATATAATTGAACTTGGCTGAATGAAACAGAAAACATATTTTTCCCATTCCGGAGCAAGTGTGCATATACAGTGGGGAGAACAAGTATTTGATACACTGCCAATTTTGCAGGTTTTCCTACTTACAAAGCATGTAGAGGTCTGTAATTTTTTATCATAGGTACACTTCAACTGTGAGAGACGGAATCTACAACAAAAATCCTGAAAATCACATTGTATGATTTTTAAGTAATGAATTTGTAAGTGGCTATGTTGAGCATAAAAGTGAGCAGGTCCTATATGCCAGATTGTATAATTTTTAAGTCATTAATTTGTAAGTGGCTATGTTGAGCGTAAAAGTGAGCAGGTCCTATATGCCAGATTTAGAGTTATTTGGCAACTTTAGTTGTGAATGATACAAACCTTCGAATTACTTAGTTAATTAATTTGTAAGTCGCTCTGGATAAGAGCGTCTGCTAAATGACTTAAATGTAATGTAAATGTAACTTAGAAATCAAAACATACTGTATATGGGCTGCATGATAGCTGCAGCAAAGTCTCTAACTGGTCAGTTTTATCTTAATCTCTTCAATCAAAGACTCAATCATGGACACTCAATTACTGACAGTTGTGGCAGCTTTGCGTGATGTATTTTTGTCTCTACCTTCTTGCCCTTTGTGCTATTTTCTGTGCCCAATAATGTTTGTGCCCTATTTTGTGCTGCTGCCATGTTATGCTGCTGCCATGATGTGTTGTCATGTGTTGCTGCCATGCTATGTTGTTGTCTTAAGTCTCTCTTTATGTAGTGTTGTGTGTTTTGTCCTATATTTTTATTTTTTAAAATTTTAATTTTAATTCCAGCCCCTGTCCCCGCAGAAGGCCTTTGGCCTTTTGGTAGGCCGTCATTGTAATTAAGAATTTATTCTTAACTGACTTGCCTAGTTAAATAAAGGTGCAATAAAAAATGAATGATATGACTATAGGCTATTGAGAAATTTGCATAAAAAGCTTGCGTTCTGTTCCTTGCCTCAGGCTGCACACTGTTCTCTCACCAAGTGATCATATTTTCACCCAGCAGACTATTCTCAATTTAATCTGGTCTTTACTAATATGTCAAATTTGTTTTGATTTAGAATGATCCATTAATAAATGGGCAGGAACAGAGGCAGGGGGGAAAACATAGGTCATCCATATGCACTAGAATAGGGAATTGAGGCCCGCCGGTTCCTCTTTAAATCAGGTTAGTTCATACCATGCCTTAACCACTGTTTGAGGAGCATTCTAGCTGCGCAACGGGTGATATTCCGCCCAAACTCTGTACCCATGGGCTCTGCAGCTACCCAGTGCTTAATTTGGGAAACCAATACCGCTTTCCCATAAGATTCACGACATGATGCCTGTGAAAACAAGTGGGCAATGTTGATACGATCCCCTTTCATACATAGCCCATGTTGCCTCTTTCTTGTTTATACGATCCTCTTTCATACATAGCCCATGTTGCCTCTTTCTTGTTTATACGATCCCCTTTCATACATAGCCCATGTTGCCTCTTTCTTGTTTATACGATCCTCTTTCATACATAGCCCATGTTGCCTCTTTCTTGTTTATACGATCCTCTTTCATACATAGCCCATGTTGCCTCTTTCTTGTCGGCATTTGACATTAATACACCCAGTGCTTTAGCCAGGAACTCTGAAAGGTGGGAGGAGTTGGAAACTGATGTTGCATTTAAATTATGTGTCAGATGAAGACGTGGCTGATGAAGGGATTCACCAACCATCATGAGCTGAGTGATGAACAAAAACATTTCAACTGATGTTTGAGTCCCGCACGCGTGGTGGTGGGGAGAACAGCTTTGGACATCTCAAGGGATGCTGGAGATGCCTGATGAAGCATAATGATGTGGACATTTGCATCATGTCTGACATTATTGCAGCCTGCTGCATCCTGCATAATGTGTGTGAGCTGAAAAAGAGAAGCTCCAGTCAGAGTGGGGAGTTGAACATCAATTGGCAGCCAAGGCTGATCAGCACACAAAATGAAGGGGTAAGAAATGATGATGAACATGCAGTTCATGCAGCCATCTTGTCAACTTTGTAAATTGAGTAGTGAGCTGTTCCCTGATGCATTGTCTCTTACAAAGCAGAGATTAAACGTTGTTCTGATTTATGCTTATTTCATATGTTTTCTAAACATCTTTTAACAATGAATATAGTGTGATATTTCCTTGTCAGTTACTGTTGAACAGTGTACCCATAGACTAAGACTCAGTACCAACAGAGCCTCCTCCTGTATATTTTCCCCATGGAGTCCAACTACGTTTTCCAGGTAGGGCTGGTCAATGGATTCCAATGTGGGCTGCAAACTTTTCCACCATCACCTCAGATGCCACCTCAATTTTGGTCTTTGCCCACTTTTTGGAGTGAGTACTGCTTGCAGTGTCTGGGGAAAAACACAAGTAGATCATGTTGGTAGGATGTCAGGCCTGGTGCAACTAAAAGGCGAGAGGGAAGACTGGAAAGGAATTGAATGTCTCATAGGAGCAGAATGATTGTTTACAAAAGCAGTGTAGGCTATACAACAAACAGTTTTACATAATAAACCAAGAATGTAAGAAGTTGCTAAAGTAAGTCATGGCCAAACAAGGTACCTGGTGCCTACTCAACCAAACAGTGTTGGCTGACTATCTAGCGAACAATGCTAGCTATGGAGCTAGTGAACAATAGATACAGCAAAACAACTCACTGACGTGTCTAGTGTTGTAGGCCGCATGTACATCTGACACAGGCCATGTTTTCCATTCAGTTTCAACCTGCTGTTGAACTTCTTTCTTCAAATTGATCATCACAGTGAGGTGAGTTGTAAAAACACAATACTGTTTAGATGTGATTTTCTATTGCATTTGCATTGATGTTAGTGGTTAGAGGAACAATAGAGCCCTGAGTACCAGGCCATTACAGCCTGATGGAGTGACAATACAGCTCAGAGTTTCAGGCCATTAGGGCCTGATGGAGGGACAATACAGCCCTGAGAACCAGGCCATTACAGCCTGATGGAGGGACAATACAGCCCTGAGTACCAGGCCATTACAGCCTGATGGAGGGACAATACAGCCCTGAGTACTAGGCCATTACAGCCTGATGGAGGGACAATACAGCCCTGAGTACCAGGCCATTACAGCCTGATGGAGGGACAATACAGCCCTGAGTACCAGGCCATTACAGCCTGATGGAGGGACAATACAGCTCAGAGTTTCAGGCCATTAGGGCCTGATGGAGGGACAATACAGCCCTGAGAACCAGGCCATTACAGCCTGATGGAGGGACAATACAGCCCTGAGTACCAGGCCATTACAGCCTGATGGAGGGACAATACAGCCCTGAGTACCAGGCCATTACAGCCTGATGGAGGGACAATACAGCCCTGAGTACCAGGCCATTACAGCCTGATGGAGGGACAATACAGCCCTGAGAACCAGGCCATTACAGCCTGATGGAGGGACAATACAGCTCAGAGTTTCAGGCCATTACAGCCTGATGGAGGGACAATACAGCCCTGAGAACCAGGCCATTACAGCCTGATGGAGGGACAATACAGCCCTGAGTACCAGGCCATTACAGCCTGATGGAGGGACAATACAGCCCTGATGGAGGGACAATACCAGGCCATTACAGCCTGATGGAGGGACAATACAGCCCTGAGTACCAGGCCATTACAGCCTGATGGAGGGACAATACAGCCCTGAGTACCAGGCCATTACAGCCTGATGGAGGGACAATACAGCCCTGAGAACCAGGCCATTACAGCCTGATGGAAGGACAATACAGCCCTGAGTTTCAGGCCATTACAGCCTGATGGAGGACAATACAGCCCTGAGAACCAGGCCATTAGGACCTGATGGAGTGACAATACAGCCCAGAGTTTCAGGCCATTACAGCCTGATGGAGTACCAGCCCTGAGTACCAGACCATTAGGACCTGATGGAGTGACAATACAGCCCTGAGTACCAGGCCATTAGGACCTGATGGAGTGACAATACAGCCCTGAGTACCAGGCCATTAGGACCTGATGGTCGTTAGTGAGTGACATGGAATTTGACTGCGGTCATGATTCTTGACTGCCAGGACACTCTTGAAAAAGAGATTTCAAATCTTAATGAGCCCTTCTTGGTTAAATAATGGTTAAATAAAATAAAGAATGACATCACTACCCTAATTGACAGCAGGGGCCAGATTCACAAAACCTTCTTAAGAAGAAATTTCTGCTTAACTGTCATTTTTTCCTTAACTGTAGACTTAATTAAGAAGTAAGTTAAGAAAAGTTGCTATTCCTCAATAAAGTTATTGGAAATGTTCTTAAGGTTTTTCCTATGTTTCTTCCTAAGAAGTTAAGAAATGGGATTATTGAAAATAATTCTTAGGATTTCTTCTTGGAAATGTACTTAACTTTAGGACAGCTAAACCCTTGTCTTCAGACAAATGGATACTTTTGTAAACATGAACGTTTTCTTGCATAACAGACACAGTTGGCTACCGGATATATAAATACAGCAAGAAAACAAATGAAACGTGCATTATCTAGCTAGCTAATAATTAACAATATATTACAATATTCTACAAGTGTTAAATAGCTAGCGTTATCTCGTCAATTTGCAAAGAAGAACTTGGCTCCCTTAGTCCCTCTACCACCGTCTCTCCTATCATGGACAACACCTTCTCCTCCAGCTGGTCCACATGAATGGTCTCTCAGCTCCCTTCTTCTTTGCAGCCGACTTGATGCCAGACCACTTCTTTTTCACGGCGTCACTGTCCTTTGCCATACTCCCGGCGGCAGAGACTCGGCCACTTCAAGCTCTTGTTTGCTGTTTTTATACGTTTTTATTGCGCTTTCCTTTTGATTTACACTAGCTAACGTTAGTCTGGCTATAATGTGTGAAAAAGAACGTTTTTTTGTGTTCGAGAGCCAACTAAAACATTTTTATTCTCGAGACATAAAGCAAAAAAAAAAAAGTAATAAAATGTGAATATCAACACTTATAGTGGGCCAAATCATATCATCCCTGTCACACAGGCTTCTTTAATAGTTTCAAGCACATCACTAATGTCAATGCCACATAAGAAGATATTTACGAAGTTCTTAAGAAAACTATGAATTCCTAAGAACATTTACGAACTATCTTAAGCAGCTTCTTAAGTTTTTTTCGTAAGTAATGTTTTGTGAATCCGGCCCCATGACCCTTCTCATTATGACAGACACCATATGAAATCACAACTTTTCTCATGACATCATATAACCCTTCTCATTATGACAGCACAACCCCAAAAGTCTTCTGTGACTCCAGAATGTAACTGTGATGAACCAAACATTTCTCTGTTCTGTAACAATGCTGTAAAAAACACCCTGTAGGGAATGAGCACACAATAACAAACTATCAACACACATTTACTATTTATTGCCCAAATCTATACTTCAAGCAAGACATGAACACCCAACAGACAACATTGAGTCCCAATTCAGAGGCCCATGGGGTAGTGAGTCACCATGGCATCATCAGATGCACCATTTAACATATTGTAGCAGGCTCAAGGGTGTGGGGTTTCCACGTTACCAAGTTCAGGAACAGTAACGCACAGTATTGTGTCACAGCTGGTGAGCTGAGGTCCTCCTGCAGGGTGTTTTCTTGAGTTCACGTCTATATATTCTCATGTACTCGTTGAGCCTTGTCGGCCAATTATCACACTTAAGAAGATTGCACATGGCATGCGTCCTAATGACATTTCCTGTCTGGGACTTGTGAGTCAAATCAGTCCAATGTACAGTACCAGTCAACAGTTTGGACACACCTACTCATTCAAGGGTTTTTCTTTATTTTTACTATTTTCTACTATGAAATAACACATATGGAATCATGTAGTAACAAAAAGTGCCTAAGGGACAACTTCAGGGTTCTTTGCAGTTTGCACACCATACGTCGTCCAGGTGCATGGAGGGACAACCCCTCAATATTAGGAAAATAAACTCCAACACACTGGTAGGTTGGGTCTATACTGTATGTTACAGGCCTATGCCAGTGTGTTGGGGTATCTTTTTCTAGCACTGTTTTACTTACCATGTCCTCTCTGTTGTGGGGGCTTCCATCTCCCATCCAATAGAACTGGTTCCCTCGACAAGCATTTAAGTGTGACACTGAAGAGACATAATACGTGTGCCAGCCACTGCCTGAAATAGGTTTGAACTGGAAACTGGAAAAGTGGAGGGGTGTACATTGACAGGGGCTCACATTCCCTGAGAGAGGAGGGGGGAGAAGTGGAGGAAGGGAGGACAAATGGGAAATGGGAGGAGAAGAGAGACAGAAGGGAGAGTAGGAAAGGGAAGAGAGTGGGAGATTGATGCCGACTCTCTCTCTCTCTCAAACACACACACACACACACACACACACACACACACACACACACACACACACACACACACACACACACACACACACACACACACACACACACACACACACACACACACACACACACACACACACACACACACACACACACACACACACACACACACACACACACACACACACACACACACACACACACACTTCCCTCCAGCTGCTGCCAGTGGGAGGCTTGCACTCATCTCCTCAGACACTAGGACAGCCCCTAACACTGTCAAGTAGCAGGGATGTCACCAAAACATTGTGGTGTAGATATTGGGGGGGACGAGCAGTAGAGTGGGGGTCAGAGGGACATTTTAAAATGCATTTCCTGCAATTCTACATAGTTTGACATGACTTATTATGTCTCTCTTGAGGGGTATTTTCTAGGGACATATGGAGGAAAAGACAGGTTAAATGGAAGGATATGTGAAAGACCCAACCCCCCAATAAAATGATATTATATTTTTTGGGGGGGAGAAACTGCATTTTTTAGGGGAAAAAGCTAACTTCCTGCATTTCAATACATTCTGCCATGAGGTAGAGAGACAGTTTTAAAGCTAATTTCCTGCAATTCGACACATTTTGCCATGAGAGTTTTAAAGTAACTGTCCAGTGAAAATCTCACCCAAATAATGTTGTTGACTCATCCTATACTCATATTTGTGGCCAAAGCATACAGTGGATTCGGAATTCAGACCACTTGACTTTTTCCACATTTTGTTACTTTACAGCCTTATTCTAAAATTGATTAAATGACTGTTTTTCCTCATCATTCTACACACAATATCACATAATGACAATGCAAAATTAAGGTTTTTAGATAATTTTGCTAATTTGTTACAGATAAAAAACCGAAATACCTTATTTATATAAGTATTCAGACTCTTTACTATGATAGTTGAAATTGAGATCAGATGCATCCTGTTTCCAATGATCATCCTTGAAATGTTTCTACAACTTGATTGGAGTCCACCTGTTGTAAATTCAATCGATTGGACATGATTTGGAAAGCACACACCTGTCTATATAAGGTCCCACAGTTGACAGTGCATGTCAGAGCAAAAACCAAGCCATGAGGTCGAAGGAATTGTCTGTAGCGCTCCGAGACAGGATTGTGTCGAGGCAGAGATCTGGGGAAAGGTACCAAAGGATTTATGCAGCATTGAAGGTCCCCAAGAACACAATGGCCTCCATCATTCTTAAATGGAAGAAGTTAGGAGCCATCAAGACTGCCTAGAGCTGGCCGCCCAGCCAAACTGAGCAATGGGGTAGAAGGGACTTGGTCAGGGAGGTGACCAAGATCCTAATGGTCACTCTGACAGAGCTCCAGAGTTCCTCTGCGGAGATGGGATAAACTTACAGAAGGACAACCATCTCTGCAGCACTCAACCAATCAGGCCTTCATGATAGAGTGGCCAGACGGAAGAGATTCCTCAGTAAAAGGCACTTGACAGCCCGCTTGGAGTTTGCCAAAAGGCACATAAAGAACTCTCAGACCATGAGAAACAAGATTCTCTGGTCTGGTGAAACCAAGATTGAACTCTTTGGCCTGAATGCCAAGAGTCACATCTGGAGGAAACCTGGCACCATCCCTACAGTGAAGCATGGTGGTGGCAGCATCATGCTGTGGGCATGTTTTTCAGTGGCAGGGAATGGGACACTAGTCAGGATCGAGGGAAAGATGAACGGAGCAAAGTACAGAGAGATCCTTGATGAAAACCTACTCCAGAGTGCTCAAGACCTCAGACTGAGGTGAAGGTTCACCTTCCAAGAGGATGACCCTCAGCACACAGCCAAGACAATGCAGGAGTGAGTGGCGTCGGGACAAGTCTCTGAATTCCTTGAGTGGCCCAGCCAGAGCCCAGACCTGAACCAGATCTAACTTGTTTTTGCTTTGTATTAGGGGATATTGTGTGTAGATTGATGAGGGATAAAAAAAAAAAAAAAATGTGTTTAGATTGATGAGGGATTTTTTTAAAGTACTTTCCGAATGTACTGTAAATTGGAGAAGAAAACACTTCAAGAACCCCATCACAAACTTGTATCTCAAACAGATTGCTTAAGAAATGCTGGCTATTTCCTCATAGAGGATGATGTCATCCTCCTGGGTAAGATGAGCTGGCCAACCAGTGGTCTGCTCACATCAATATTTTAATGACTGTTATATGCCCATACCATTCTGTTGTTTGGGTATGCCCACACCATTCCAACACAAAAAAGCTGCTATTTAACATAATTAATAACAAAAAATGGTAAGGAAAATTATTTGACTCATATCGTAATTAATTATAGGTCATATTTCATAGAAATCTGGAAACACTGGACAGTTACTTTAAAGGCTGACTTTAGGCCAAATGCTTAAATAACAGTTTTAAACTGTATAACTGAGCAATGCACCACCATATATATGGTAATTTAATGTTTAAGAACAAAAACATTTATGGAATAAGATATTTGGCTACAGAAGTGCCATTTCTTACTGATCTCTACAGCTTCCGTCCAGAAACAAATCCTGTGAAATGTATTTATTTCACCTTTATTTAACCAGGTAGGCAAGTGGAGAACAAGTTATCATTTACAATTGCGACCTGGCCAAGATAAAGCAAAGCAGTTTGACACATACAACGACACAGAGTTACACATGGAGTAAAACAAACATACAGTCAATAATAGAAACAAGTCTATATATGATGTGAGCAAATGAGGCAAAGAAAAAGGCCATGGTGGCAAAGTAAATACAATATAGCAAGTAAAACACTGGAATGGTTGATTTCCAGTGGAAGAATGTGCAAAGTAGAAATACAAAATAATGGGATTCAAAGGAGCAAAATAAATAAATAAAATAAAATAAATACAGTAGGGAAAGAGGTAGTTGTTTGGGCTAAATTATAGGTGGGCTATGTACAGGTGCAGTAATCTGTGAGCTGCTCTGACAGCTGGTGCTCAAAGCTAGTGAGGGAGAAAAGTGTTTCCAGTTTCAGAGATCTTTGTAGTTCGTTCCAGTCGTTGGCAGCAGAGAACTGGAAGGAGAGGCGGCCAAAGAAAGAATTGGTTTTGGGGGTGACCAGAGAGATATACCTGCTGGAGCGCATGCTACAGGTGGGTGATGCTATGGTGACCAGCGAGCTGAGATAAGGGGGGACTTTACCTAGCAGGGTCTTGTAGATGACATGGAGCCAGTGGGTTTGGCGACGAGTATGAAGCGAGGGCCAGCCAACGAGAGCGTACAGGTCGCAATGGTGTGTAGTATATGGGGCTTTGGTGTGACAAAACGGATGGCACTGTGATAGACTGCATCCAATTTGTTGAGTAGGATATTGGAGGCTATTGTGTAAATGACATCGCCGAAGTCGAGGATTGGTAGGATGATCAGTTTTACAAGGGTATGTTTGGCAGCATGAGTGAAGGATGCTTTGTTGCAAAATAGGAAGCCAATTCTAGATTTAACTTTGGATTGGAGATGCTTGATGTGGGTCTGGAAGGAGAGTTTACAGTCTAACCAGACACCTAGGTATTTGTAGTTGTCCACTTCGTGTCCAAGTCAGAGCCGTCCAGAGTAGTGATGTTGGACAGGCGGGCAGGTGCAGGCAGCGATCGGTTGAAGAGCATGCATTTAGTTTTACTTGCATTTAAGAGCAATTGGAGGCCACGGAAGGAGAGTTGTATGGCATTGAAGCTTGCCTGGAGGGTTGTTAACACAGTGTCCAAAGAAGGGCCAGAAGTATACAGAATGGTGTCGTCTGCGTAGAGGTGGATCAGAGACTCACCAGCAGCAAGAGCGACGTCATTGATGTATACAGAGAAGAGAGTCGGTCCAAGAATTGAACCCTGTGGCACCCCCATAGAGACTGCCAGAGGTCCGGACAACAGACCCTCCGATTTGACACACTGAACTCTATCAAAGAAGTAGTTGGTGAACCAGGCGAGGCAATCATTTGAGAAACCAAGGCTGTCGAGTCTGCCGATGAGGATGTGGTGATTGACAGAGTCGAAAGCCTTGGAAGTTGCAAGTTGCTGTGGGGGTGCAGTGCTGTTGACCGGGGTAGGGGGAGCCAGGTGGAAAGCATGGCCAGCCGTAGAAAAATGCTTTTTGAAATTCTCAATTATAGTGGATTTATCAGTGGTGACCGTGTTTCCTATCTTCAGTGCAGTGGGCAGCTGGGAGGAGGTGTTCTTATTCTCCATGGACTTTACAGTGTCCCAGAACTTTTTTGAGTTAGTGTTGCAGGAAGCAAATTTCTGCTTGAAAAAGCTAGCCTTTGCTTTTCTAACTGCCTGTGTATAATGGTTTCTAGCTTCCCTGAAAACCTGCATATCACGGGGCTGTTCGATGCTAATGCAGAAGACCATAGGATGTTTTTGTGTTGGTTGAGGGCAGTCAGGTCTGGGGAGAACCAAGGGCTATATCTGTTCCTGGTTCTAAATTTCTTGAATGGGACATGTTTATTTAAGATGGCATTTAAAAAAAATAACCAGGCATCCTCTACTGACAGGATGAGATCAATATCCTTTCAGGATACCCCGGCCAGGTCGATTAGAAAGGCCTGCCTGCTGAAGTGTTTCAGGGAGCGTTTGACAGTGATGAGGGGTGGTTGTTTGACTGCGGACCCATTACGGATGCAGGAAATGAGGCAGTGATTGCTGAGATCTTGGTTGAAGACAGCAGAGGTGTATTTAGAGGGCAAGATGGTTAGGATGATATTTATGAGGGGGCCCGTGTTTGCGGCTTTGGGGAGGTACCTGGTAGGTTCATTGATCATTTGTGTGAGATTGAGGGCATCAAGCTTAGATTGTAGGATGGCTGGGGTGTTAAGCATGTTCCAGTTTAGGTCGCCTAGCAGCACGAGCTCTGAAGATAGATGCACAGCTGGGGGCAGAGGTTGGTCTATAGCAGGCAGCAACGGTGAGAGACTTGTTTTTAGAGAGGTGGATTTATAAAAGTAGAAGTTCAAATTGTTTGGGTACAGACCTGGATAGTAGGACAGAACTCTGCAGGCTATCTTTGCAGTAGATTGCAACACCGCCCCCTTTGGCAGTTCTATCTTGTCTGAAAATTATATCAATACAAACTGAAGGAGTTACTGGCTATCTACAAGTGTCTAGCTTATCTAATTAACTGGCTATGTTGGTCACAACGGTCATTTCTGTTTGAAAATTGAGAAAGAGGATAAATTTAAACGTTTTTTGGGGCTCAAAGTCGACCGTTAACCCTATCAGTCCTGAGACTCCCACCAAAAATTCAGCTTTTCATTTATCTGACTTTTATTTATCTGCTGTCCAGACCTTATATTTATCTTCACAATTAAGTGAATTAAATTTCCTGCAAGTCTACACATTTTCCCATTGGGGGGGGGGGGGGGGGGGGTTGTTCATGGATTTCACACTCTACAGTAGCAGGGTGAACTCTAGCCGTCTAGTTCAGTTTACTGAGTCTCACAGTTGGAATGTGATCAATAGAGATACTGAATTGCCCAATTATCAATCCAATTAAACAGTGGCATATCTGGACTTATAATCAATCACTAAATTTAACCTCCAACATGGTTCATAGATAGACTGAAGTCCTACAATTCATCCAACTCACTGATATTATGAGAACAAGTTGATGTTATAGACAGATCAAATAATGTGACCACTGATGCCGACCTTCAATGCCCTGATCCTATAATCATACCATCAGATCATTATTTCATCCAATCCTGTCATGTAACGGTCATATCATATCAATGGGTTGCATTGTTTTGTGCTCGTTCCTCAGAATTACAACTCGATCAGCCATCGGTGGTGTTTGACGCTGGCGTCGCCCCAGTGATGCGCCACCTGCAGCTTGCCAGCTGCGCCACATCAAAGCCAAACACACCATTGGTGTTGTCACTGGTTCACATTCAAACCCATACGTCATAGATGGACCACATTCCCCTTTTTTAAATTTTATTTTATTTACAGTGACGTTGCACATTTGGATATTCCCTCTCCACTCGCTAGCAATCTATTATTCTGACGTAACAAAACACCCATTCCAAATTCAGCCTATTTGTTGACCTACTAGAAGTCTTTGGAAGGACATGCAAATGCTGAATATGTCATGAACAGCTGCAACGTTGCATAATCAGGTAACCGATAATACATTAACAGAAATAACGTCCTATAATATTCTTTGTCACTTTGCTGCACGTTTCACAGTCCTTCACTGTCTGTCATTCAATCACCTCAAATCTAAAGGAGGCCGTTGCATTGAATATTGTGGCCATATCTGACAGAAAATAACATATCAGCCTACATGCATTATTACCCCCCTAATATTTGGCGCCCGAATCCTCTTCCAGTTCAACCGCGCGCCGCTCTTAAAACACAGGTGCTCTAATTTCTGACGGTCTCTGCAAGCCCCACTCCCCTCCTCTCCACAACATCCCGGATGTAAGCCTGCACACTCTCTCTCACACACACACACAGCGGTCGCTCCACACAGGACTGTACCGCGCAGCTCAGTAGCACCACGGAGCGACATTAACATGGCGCTGGCAGCCACATAACGGTACCCACCATAATAATCCTAATACCTAGACCAAATACAGGGGCGGGACATGTGAGGGCGACAGCCTCAAGACAGCAGGTAGGTGCAATTCTAGTAATCGATAAACGCTCTGCGATGTGCCATTTTGTGAAATATGGTCGCTTCTTGCAGAACACCTCTCTCCATTCATTAGCCTAGGCTTATAGTCCTACAGTTAAACACCACTGACACTGACAGCGGGTTGTTCTTCTCCACAAGACTGTCGGGAATAGCCTAAACAGATAAATATGTAGTTGGGAATGAGCGTATGTTATCATGGCTACAGGCTGCAGGATAGACTACGTGCAACGACCGTTGTCCTTGGTGTTGAAACCGAAATGCTGTTTGCATTTTGTAAATAGATGATACTCAGTGAAGCAATCAATCAATGGAGTCTTAAGAAAACCGATGCTGGTTTGTTTTTAGGGGGTAATATTCATCAGCAGGGTTTGACATTATCCTTGGTTACAATAAGGATGTTCACCAATAGGTGAGAGTTCAGTAGACTAGTACAGTAGGCCAGTACAGTAAGCTAGTACAGTAGACTAGTACAGTAGGCCAGTACAGTAGGCCAGTACATTAGGCTAGTACAGTAGGCCAGTACAGTAGGCTAGTACAGTAGACTAGTACAGTAGGCTAGTACAGTAGGCCAGTACAGTAGGCTAGTACAGTAGGCCAGTACAGTAGGCCAGTACAGTAGGCCAGTACAGTAGGCTAGTACAGTAGGCCAGTACAGTAGGCTAGTACAGTAGGCCAGTACAGTAGGCTAGTACAGTAGGCCAGTACAGCAGTCTAGTACAGTAGGCTAGTACAGTAGGCCAGTACAGCAGTCTAGTACAGTAGGCTAGTACAGTAGGCCAGTACAGTAGACTAGTACAGTAGGCCGGTACAATAGGCCAGTACGGTAGGTTAGTACAGTAGGCCATTACAGTAGGCCAGTACAGTGGACCAGTACAGTAGACTAGTACAGTAGGCCAGTACAGTAGGCTAGTACAGTAGACCAGTACAGTAGGTCAGTACAGTAGGCTAGTTCAGGGGACCAGTACAATGGACCAGTACAGTAGGTCAGTACAGTAGGCTAGTACAGTAGGCCAGTACAGTAGGCTAGTACAGTAGGCCAGTACAGTAGGCTAGTACAGTAGGCCAGTACAGCAGTCTAGTACAGTAGGCTAGTACAGTAGGCCAGTACAGTAGGTTAGTACAGTAGGCTAGTACAGTAGGCCAGTACAGTAGGCTAGTACAGTAGGCCAGTACAGCAGTCTAGTACAGTAGGCTAGTACAGTAGGCCAGTACAGTAGGCCAGTACAGTAGGCTAGTACAGTAGGCTAGTACAGTAGGCCAGTACAGCAGTCTAGTACAGTAGGCTAGTACAGTAGGCCAGTACAGCAGTCTCCTACAGTAGGCCAGTACAGCAGTCTAGTTCAGTAGACTAGTACAGTAGGTTAATACAGTAGGCCAGTACAGTAGGCTAGTACAGTAGGCTAGAGCAGGCTACTACAGTAAACTGGTACAGTAGGCCAGTACAGTATGCTAGTACAGTAGGCTAGAGCAGGCTACTACAGTAAACTGGTACAGTAGGCCGGTTCAGTAGGCCAGTACAGTAGGCTAGTACAGTAGGCTACAGCAGGCTACTACAGTAAACTGGTACAGTAGGCCAGTACAGTAGGCTAATACAGTAGGCTAGTACAGTAGGTCAGTACAGTAGGCTAGTACAGTAGGCCAGTACAGTAGACCAGCACAGTAGGCTACATTAGGCGGTTTGGTTGAACAAATGGTGAGTTTTAAAGTTCAATGCATCTCCAGGATTATAAGGTGTGTAGAGGAAAATTGAAAGTGGTATGCTGCTGGGGTCTAACTCTGAGCCAAATCCTGCTACAAGGAACTGGATATACAAAGGAACAGAATGTAGCCTATTCCTCCGGAGTGTCATTGGCACATTAGTGGTGTTGCAAATCAATGACTGGTAGGGGAAAAAACAGTAATAATAATAATAATAATAATACAATTACATCGTTTTGCTCTTTTTCTATATTTGGCCTCTACATGTTTAGTGTGAGGATATCTCTTGAGTTACTGCAGCTATTCTGTTGTGACTGTTTTCAACGGAGGTCCTGTGTCTCATCCTCAGCAGAAAGCCTTGATTCAGTAACACTCCTACCACAGTGGCACCATTCCTACTCCCTGTCCTCGTCCCTCTCCCAGTCCCTGTCCCCGTCTGTCCCCAACTGTGCCCAACCCTCAGACAAGGCTAGGCCTTTTGCGGCTCAAGGCAACACACACACAGTCGCCGGTTATCCAGTTGGTAATGTATTCAGCAGCAAGAACAACAGCTTTACATAATGATCAAAGCTTGAGGAGGCTCTGCGTACAGTAGGCCTAATAATAACCTTTGAAGTTAGAAGAACATTCATTCCACTAATATTAGACTCCAATGCTAGAATAGAGTGGGTATATAGTATAGGCCAGTTTATGTTTGTCTTGCAGTAGCAGTATATGGGCTTGGAGAGTGAATGACATTGGTAAGGAATTACACAGTATTTGCTATATTTGTCCATATGGCTATACTATACACTCTTAGAAAAAAGGGTTCTTCAAAGGGTTCTCCTATGGGGACAGCCGAAGAACCCTTTCAGGTTCTAGATAGCACCTTTTTTTTCTAAGAGTGTACTAGTCCATCATATTGTATTTATGCATGCCTTTAGGATGTACTCATATACTCATGGACTTCGCATTAGGAGAGACCACTTGTCTAGTCACCTCTTTCACCCTGACTTTGTATGTCTATAACATCTCTCTCACTGACACTGTTGGTACAGTAGAATGGGAGACTACAGTGTTCTTTCATACAGGTATGTAGTAATCGAGGGACAATTTAGTTGACAGTTAAATATGCGTGTGTGTAAGCCCCTCTAAGACTCAGTGGAGATTTGAACCCAGTGTGTCTGGGAGACTTACAGAGATGGATTCTGATGATGGAAGGAATGACTGGAGGATAATGTAAATGAACTAAACACAGATAGAGAGGAGGAGGAGGAGGAGGAGGAGGAGGAGCAGGAGAGATGAAGAGGATGAACAAGAAGAAAGAGAGGAGGAGGAGGAGGAGGAAGAGCAGGAGAAGTTGAAGGGGAAGAGGAAAGATGAGAAAATGATCAGTTGGAATAGGATGATGAAGAAGAGGAAAGAGTGGAAGAGGAGAGGAGGAGGAAGAGGAGAGGAGGCGGAAGAGGAGAGGAGGAGGACAATGGTGCGGAGTTGGAAGAAGAGGATGAAGAAGAGGAAAGAGTGAAGAGGATGGAGAGGATATAGTCAGAGAGAGAGAGAAAGAAAGAAAGAAAGAAAGAAAGAGAGAAAGAGGAAAGAGTGAATACCAAAGACAAGAGTAGCACAGAGTAGAGAGGAGGATGACAAAATCATGAAAAGATGATCATAGAGAAAGAGTTTTCTAAAGAGGATAGAGAGAGAGGAGAGAGAGGTGTCTGAAGAGGAGAAAGAGAGAGAGGAGAGAGAGGTGTCTAAAGAGGAGAGAGGTGTCTAAAGAGGAGAGAGAGGTGTCTGAAGAGGAGAGAGAGGTGTCTGAAGAGGAGAAAGAGAGAGAGGAGAGAGAGGTGTCTAAAGAGGAGAGAGGTGTCTAAAGAGGAGATAGAGGTGTCTAAAGAGGAGAGAGAGGTGTCTAAAGAGGAGAGAGAGGTGTCTAAAGAGGAGAGAGAGAGTTGTCTGAAGAGGAGAAAGAGAGAGGAGAGAGAGAGAGGTTTCTAAAGAGGAGAGAGAGGTGTCTAAAGAGGAGAGAGAGGTCTCTAAAGAGGAGATAGAGGTGTCTAAAGAGGAGAGAGAGGTCTCTAAAGAGGAGATAGAGATGTCTAAAGAGGAGAGAGAGAGTTGTCTGAAGAGGAGAAAGAGAGAGGAGAGAGAGGTGTCTAGAGGAGAGAGAGAGTTGTCTAAAGAGGAGACAGAGAGGTGTCTGAAGAGGAGAAAGAGAAAGGAGAGAGAGAGGTGTCTAAAGAGGAGACAGAGAGGTGTCTGAAGAGGAGACAGAGAGGTGTCTGAAGAGGAGAAAGAGAGAGAGGAGACAGAGAGGTGTCTAAAGAGGAGACAGAGAGGTGTCTAAAGAGGAGAAAGAGAGGTGTCTGAAGAGGAGAAAGAGAGAGAGGAGACAGAGAGGTGTCTGAAGAGGAGACAGAGAGGTGTCTAAAGAGGAGACAGAGAGGTGTCTGAAGAGGAGACAGAGAGGTGTCTGAAGAGGAGACAGAGAGGTGTCTGAAGAGGAGAAAGAGAGAGAGGAGACAGAGAGGTGTCTGAAGAGGAGACAGAGAGGTGTCTAAAGAGGAGACAGAGAGGTGTCTGAAGAGGAGACAGAGAGGTGTCTAAAGAGGAGAAAGAGAGGTGTCTAAAGAGGAGACAGAGAGGTGTCTGAAGAGGAGAAAGAGAAAGGAGAGAGAGAGGTGTCTAAAGAGGAGACAGAGAGGTGTCTGAAGAGGAGACAGAGAGGTGTCTGAAGAGGAGAAAGAGAGAGAGGAGAGAGAGGTGTCTGAAAGAGGAGGAGAGAGTTGTCTGAAGAGGAGAGAGAGAGAGAGGAGAGAGAGGTGTCTAAAGAGGAGAGAGAGGTGTCTGCAGAGGAGAGAGAGAGTGTTCCTGAAGAGGAGAGAGAGAGAGAGGAGAGAGAGGTGTCTAAAGAGGAGAAAGGGAGAGAGGTGTCTAAGAGGATAACGATAGAGAGGAGAAAGCGAGGTGTCTAAAGAGGATAGAGAGAGAGGAGAGAGAGGTGTCTGAAGAGGAGAAAGAGAGAGGAGAGAGAGGTTTCTAAAGAGGAGAGAGAGGTGTCTAAAGAGGAGAAAGAGGTGTCTAAAGAGGAGAGGAGAAGAGGAGAGAGAGGTGTCTGAAGAGGAGAGAGAGGTGTCTGAAGAGGAGAAAGAGAGAGAGGAGAGAGAGGTGTCTAGAGGAGAGAGAGGTGTCTAAAGAGGAGAGAGAGGTGTCTAAAGAGGAGAGAGAGGTGTCTGAAGAGGAGAAAGAGAGAGGAGAGAGAGAGAGGTTTCTAAAGAGGAGAGAGAGGTGTCTAAAGAGGAGAGAGAGGTCTCTAAAGAGGAGATAGAGGTGTCTAAAGAGGAGAGAGAGGTCTCTAAAGAGGAGATAGAGATGTCTAAAGAGGAGAGAGAGAGTTGTCTGAAGAGGAGAAAGAGAGAGGAGAGAGAGAGGTGTCTAAAGAGGAGACAGAGAGGTGTCTGAAGAGGAGACAGAGAGGTGTCTGAAGAGGAGAAAGAGAGAGAGGAGAGAGAGAGGTGTCTAAAGAGGAGACAGAGAGGTGTCTGAAGAGGAGACAGAGAGGTGTCTAAAGAGGAGAAAGAGAGGTGTCTGAAGAGGAGAAAGAGAGAGAGGAGAGAGGTGTCTAAAGAGGAGACAGAGAGGTGTCTGAAGAGGAGACAGAGAGGTGTCTAAAGAGGAGAAAGAGAGAGGAGAGAGAGAGGTGTCTGAAGAGGAGACAGAGAGGTGTCTGAAGAGGAGAAAGAGAAAGGAGAGAGAGAGGTGTCTAAAGAGGAGACAGAGAGGTGTCTGAAGAGGAGACAGAGAGGTGTCTGGAGAGAGAGGAGACAGAGAGGTGTCTGAAGAGGAGACAGAGAGGTGTCTAAAGAGGAGAAAGAGAGGTGTCTGAAGAGGAGAAAGAGAGAGAGGAGAGAGAGAGGTGTCTAAAGAGGAGAGAGGTGTCTGAAGAGGAGAGAGAGGTGTCTGAAGAGAAGAGAGAAAGAGGAGAGTGTCTAAAGAGCAGAGGAGAAAGAGGAGAAAGAGAGAGAGAGAGAGGTGTCTAAAGAGGAGAGAGGGTGTCTGCAGAGGAGAGAGATTTGTCAAAGAGGAGGTGTTCTGAAGAGGAGAAAGAGAGGTGTCTGAAAGAGGAGAAAGGGAGAGAGGTGTCTAAGAGGATAACGATAGAGAGGAGAAAGTGTGACTAAAGAGGAGAACGAGAGAAGAGGAGAGAGAGAGGTGTCTAAAGAGGAGAGGGAGAGAGAGAGGTGTCTAAAGAGGAGAAAGGGAGAGAGGTGTCTAAGAGGATAACGAGTTGAGAAGAAAGGAGAAAAGAGGAGAACGAGAGAGAGATGTCTAAAGAATGGAGAAGAGAGAGGTGTCTGCAGAGAAGAGAGAGGTGTCTAAAGAGGAGAGAGAGGTGTTCTGAAGAGGAGAAAGAGGTGTCTAAAGAGAAGAGAGAGTGTTCTGAAGAGAGAAAGAGAGAGAGGAGAGAGAGGTGTCTAAAGAGAAGAGAGAGGTGTCTAAAGAGGAGAGAGAGGTGTCTGAAGAGGAGAGAGAGGTGTCTAAAGAGAAGAGAGAGGTGTCTGAAGAGGAGAGAGAGTGTTCCTGAAGAGGAGAAAGAGAGAGAGGAGAGAGAGGTGTCTAAAGAGGAGAAAGGGAGAGAGGTGTCTAAGAGGATAACGATAGAGAGGAGAAAGCGAGGTGACTAAAGAGGAGAACGAGAGAGAGAGGAGAGAGAGAGGTGTCTAAAGAGGAGAGGGAGAGAGAGTAGAGAGTGAGGTGTCTAAAGAGGAGAAAGGGAGAGAGGTGTCTAAGAGGATAACGATAGAGAGGAGAAAGCGAGGTGACTAAAGAGGAGAACGAGAGAGAGAGGAGAGAGAGAGGTGTCTAAAGAGGGGAGGGAGAGAGAGTAGAGAGAGAGGTGTCTAAAGAGGAGAGGGAGAGAGACTAGAGAGAGGTGTCTAAAGGGGAGAAAGAGAGAGGAGAGAGAGGTGTCTAAAGGGGAGAAAAGGATAACGAGAGAGAGGAGAAAGCGAGGTGACTAAAGAGGAGAGGGAGAGAGAGTAGAGAGAGAGGTGTCTAAAGAGGAGAAAGAGAGAGAGGAGAGAGAGAGGTGTCTAAAGAGGAGAACGAGAGAGAGAGGAGAGAGAGAGGTGTCTAAAGAGGAGAGGGAGAGAGAGTAGCGAGAGAGGTGTCTAAAGAGGAGAGGGAGAGAGAGTAGAGAGAGAGGTGTCTAAAGAGGAGAGGGAGAGAGAGTAGAGAGAGAGGTGTCTAAAGGGCAGGAAGGGAGAGAGGAGAGAGAGGTGTCTAAAGGGCAGAAAGGGAGAGAGGTGTCTAAGAGGATAACGAGAGAGAGGAGAAAGCGAGGTGTCTAAAGAGGAGAACGAGAGAGAGAGAGAGAGAGGTGTCTAAAGAGGAGAACGAGAGAGAGGAGAGAGAGAGGTGTCTAAAGAGGAGAGGGAGGAGAGAGGAGAGAGAGAGGTGTCTAAAGAGGAGAGGGAGAGAGAGTAGAGAGAGAGGTGTCTAAAGAGGAGAGGGTGAGAGAGGAGAGAGAGAGGTGTCTAAAGAGGAGAGAGAGAGGAGAGAGAGGAGAGAGGTGTCTGAAGAAGAGAGAGTGGTGTCTGCAGAGGAGAGTGAGGTGTCTGAAGAGGAGAGAGAGGTGTCTAAAGAGGAGAAAGAGAGGAGAGAGAGAAGAGAGGTGTCTGAAGAGGAGAGAGAGGAGAGAGAGTGGTGTCTGAAGAGGAGAGAGAGGTGTCTGAAGAGGGGGAGAGAGAGGTGTCTGAAGAGGGGGAGAGAGAGGTGTCTGAAGAGGAGAGAGAGGTGTCTGAAGAGGGGGAGAGAGAGGTGTCTGAAGAGGAGAGAGAGGTGTCTGAAGAAAAGGGGGAAGAGGAGAGAGAGGTGTCTGAAGAAAAGAGAGAGAGGTGTCTGAAGAGGGGGGAGAGAGAAAGAGGGGGGAGAGAGAGAGAGAGGAGAGAAAAGAGAGAGAGAGAGAGAGGAGAGAGAGAGAGAGAGAGGGAGAGAGAGGAGAGAGTGAGAGGTGTCTAAAGAGGAGAGAGAGAGAGGGAGAGAGAGGAGATTGAGAGTTGTCTAAAGAGGAGAGAGGAGAGAGAGAGGAGAGAGTGAGAGGTGTCTAAAGAGGAGAGAGAGGAGAGAGTGAGAGTTATCTAAAGAGGAAAGAGAGGAAAGAAGAGAGGAGAGAGAGAGAGAGGAGAGAGTGAGAGGTTTCTAATGGGGAGAGAGTAAAAACTGTAGAGTTAGACAGACACATTCATCTTCATAGGTTCCAGATAGGTCTCAGATAGGTCACACATAGGTCATATATAGGTCATGGCCATTGTGTTTCTCACTGCTTGTTTAGTAATTAAAATATCTTCCTGTGTGTGATCTGCAGGACTCGCAGTGTGTGTGTGTGTGTGTGTGTATGAGTGTGTGTATGAGTGTGTGTATGAGTGTGTGTATGAGTGGGTGTTGTGCAGAACTTGATATGTGCGTATGTTCTGCAGGACACACTGTGTGTGTGTGTGTGTGTGTGTGTGTGTGTGTGTGTGTGTGTGTGTGTGTGTGTGTGTGTGTGTGTGTGTGTGTGTGTGTGTGTGTGTGTGTGTGTGTATACAACATGACCTGGGGGGATGTAGCATTGCAAATGTCACATGGGGTGGGACCATGTATGTCCCTCTACCCAGCCAGCCTGAGGACTGCTCCATTTGTGTGTGTGTGTGTGTGTGTGAGAGAGAGAGAGAGAGAGAGAGAGAGGTCCAGCATTGC
The DNA here is from genome assembly GCF_021184085.1 of Oncorhynchus gorbuscha. Lineage (NCBI taxonomy): Eukaryota > Metazoa > Chordata > Actinopteri > Salmoniformes > Salmonidae > Oncorhynchus > Oncorhynchus gorbuscha. The sequence continues at coordinate 64,706,578 of NC_060186.1, read as the reverse complement.
AAATGTCACATGGGGTGGGACCATGTATGTCCCTCTACCCAGCCAGCCTGAGGACTGCTCCACTCCACACTAACCTATTTATTCCCTCTCCCTTTAGACACTGATTTAAGGTCTGATAGAATTGGGGGAGACTGAGCTGATCCTAGATCTGTGCAGACAGACAATTTATACTTTGATTCAACCCTCTGTGTGGCAGAGAAGACCACTTTGTAGCTCCAACAGCTTCATCAGGGGAGATGCATTGGAATCATAGTGCACTGATGAGAGCAAGTGTATGTTGTGTTGTGTGTTGTGTGTGTGTGTGTGTGTGTGTGTGTGTGTGTGTGTGTGTGTGTGTGTGTGTGTGTGTGTGTGTGTGTGTGTGTGTGTGTGTGTGTGTGTGTGTGTGTGTGTGTGTGTGTGTGTGTGTGTGTGTGTGTGTGTGTGTGTGTGTGTGTGTGTGTGTGTGTGTGACTGCATGCATGCGTGTGTGTATGCATGTGTGTTTGCCAGTCGGCTGGCGTGGGGGGCTTGGCATCAGAGGGCAGTGATGAGAGGGCTAGTGATGAGAGGGCTAGTGTAGCCTACACACCAAGGGAGGCCCTCGGGCTAGACTGCTGCTGCTCTATACTGGCATTACTGCTCTGTCACTCACTCCCTGTCCTAGGGACTTACTGTCTCTGAAAGTGTGGGTGTGTGTGTTTGTTTCTGTCTGTCTGTCTGTTGGTCTGTGAGAGAGAGACAGAAAGACAGAGAGAGAGAGAGAGAGAGAGAGAGAGAGAGAGAGAGAGAGAGAGAGAGAGAGAGAGAGAGAGAGAGAGAGAGAGAGAGAGAGAGAGAGAGAGAGAGAGAGAGAGGGAGAGAGGGAGAGAGAGAGAGAGGGAGAGCGAGCGAAAGTGTGTTTGCCTTTGCATGTTTTTGTGTGTGTAGTGTTGGCCTATGTGTGTGTGAACCCTACTCAACTCTACCCTACTCAATCCTGACCTTCTCTACCCTGCCCTGCCCTACTCAACCCCGACCTACTCAACCCTGCCCTACTCATTCCTACCCTACTCAACCCTGACCTACTCATTCCTGCCCTACTCAACCCTGCCCTACTCATTCCTGCCCTACTCAACCCTGCCCTACTCAACCCTGCCCTACTCATTCCTACCCTACTCAACCCTGCCCTACTCAACCCTGCCCTACTCAACCCTGCCCTACTCAACCCTGACCTACTCATTCCTGCCCTACTCAACCCTGCCCTACTCAACCCTACTCAACCCTGCCCTACTCAACCCTGCCCTACTCAACCCTGCCCTACTCAACCCTGCCTAACTCAACCCTGCCCTACTCAACCCTACCCTACTCAACCCTGCCCTACTCAACCCTGCCCTACTCAACCCTACCCTACTCAACCCTGCCCTACTCAACCCTACCCTACTCAATCCTGCCCTACTCAACCCTGCCCTACTCAACCCTACCCTACTCAACCCTGCCCTACTCAACCCTGCCCTACTCAACCCTACCCTACTCAACCCTGCCCTACTCAACCCTGCCCTACTCAATCAGTAACCGGTTCAATAAGGCGTGGGTGAGTAAGTGTGAGTGTAATTCCAGTGTAATCACTATTAAAGCGACAGCTGTTTAGAATGGGCAGGTTTAAAAAGCCAATTGGACTGGTTGTTGTCTCACCTCTGCTGCATTTCACAGTAGTTACATATCAAGTCCAGTGAAGCACTTCACTGTCCACTGGCTGGTTTTCCCATCAGGCAGACCACCTTTATATAAGTACACCTGCAGGGAAGCCATTCAGGGATTTAAAAGATCCAGGTATGTATTCACAAAGCGTCTCAGAGTGGGAGTGCAGATCAAGGATCAGTTTTGCCATTTTAGATCATAATGAATAAGAGGGGAGCTGAGGCTTTGTAAATATGGGTCCTGGTCTGTGTCCAATTAGTCTGAATGGGACTCTAACGTTTAGGCCTTATCTAAAGTTAAAACAGAGAATAAACTGCTGGAAGTGGTGTTGGAGGGCCAGTAGGAGACACCCTTTCCTCTGGTCGAAAAAAGATATCCCAATGATCCAGGTTAGTGATTGGGGACACTGCCCTGTGTAGGTTGCCGTCTTTTGGATGGGACGTTAAATTGGTATAAGTTGTCACTAAATATCCCATAGCACTTATTGTAAGAGTAGGGGTGTTAACCCCGGTGTCCTGGCTAAATTCCCAATCTGTCCCTCATACCATCACGGTCACCTAATCATCCCCAGTTTACAATTGTCTCATTCATCCCCCTCCTCTAACCTGTAACTATTCCCCAGGTCATTGTTGTAAATGAGAATGTGTTCTCAGTCAACTTACCTGTTAAAATAAGGGTGAAAAAATGGAAGGCTATTCTATGTATTTGCCATTTCAGATGATTCTTGAAGTGAACGGTAAGCGTATTCCTCATGTAACATCACATTAGGATCACATAGGCCCTTATACACATCTACATACCAGGAGCTCTGCACATGGCTATTGTATGACATTGCTGTGCATTCCTGCAGTGTAATTAGAGGTTTCTATTGTTCACCTCTGGGAGGCTCTTTCCTCTCCATTCCTCATACCTCAGGCATGCAACTGGTACTATAGACTTCTTAACAAGCTATTACTGCTGCTGCAAACACCATCCTGCATGAATAGCAGTAATATTTAGCATTCCATTATGGAGATATTGATATTCCACAGAACACATACTTCTCCCCTCCCTCTCTCCCCCCTCTGTCCCCCCTCTCTCCCCTCTCTCCCCCCCATCTCTCTCCCTCTCCTCTCCCTCTCTCCCCCTCTCCCCCCCATCCCTCTCCCTCCCTCTCCCTCTCCCTCTCTCCCCCTCTCCCCCCCCTCTCTCCCTCTCCCTCTCCCTCTCCCTCTCTCCCCCTCTCCCCCCCCATCCCTCTCCCTCTCCCTCTCCCTCTCTCCCCCCTCTCCCCCCATCCCTCTCCCTCTCCCTCTCCCTCTCCCTCTCCCTCTCTCCCCCTCTCCCCCATCTCTCTCCCTCCCTCTCCCTCTCTCTCTCTCCATTGATGTTTAATGACTACATAATCACGAAGGGAATGATCAACTAGTCTAGTTTAATACAGTGGGATGTTGTTGTTTAATATCAGTGTTTCCGCTATATGCATTTAGCAGCAGCGCATCGTGGCCGCAAAAGAAACACAATATATAAAGTATGTAGAAAAGATAATGAAACTATATATATTTTTAATGAGATCATCTTTGAGAACTAACAATCCATCAAATAAAAAGGAGCAAGGCAGGGAGATTCTGAAATGTAAAAAATGGCATTGGGCCCACATTGATTTTGTTATAATGTTTGAGTCACTCAGATCGCATAAGAACAAGGCCTAAGCCATGGAAAAATGCATAAAATTGCAGGGCATTAGCTTTAAAACTTCAGATTCTCTCTCCCCACAGGCAAAATGTGTAGAATTGCAGGGAATTAACTTTAAAACAGCAACATTTGCAACCCCCCCTAACTTTAGCACCACTGTTGAAAACAGTCCTATGGGGAACACTGGATATGCACGGTGTGTTGTAGACCATACTAATGGAACAGAAATTCAGATCATGTTTTGCCAGATCAACCAGGTAGTGCATTGGTAATGCAGGCTATATACTGTCTTACACTCTGTCTCTTGTCTAAGCCTACGTGTTTAACACAGTGTATCCTGTCTGAGCATAGCAGGGTAAGCTCTGAAGACGGACAGGTGTTTTCATTTATATTGTCTGTAACATAGACTCAGAAGTACCATTTAGAAACTGCATATACTGTACGTTGATGTGTTTCAGTGTCACGCCTTGTCCTGAGATATCTCTGTTTTCTTTATATTTTGTTTAGGTCATGGTGTGACTAGGGTGGGTACGCTAGTTTTGGATTGTCTAGGGTTTTTGTATATCTAGAGATTTTTGTATGTCTAGGGTTTTGTATGTCTAGGGTTTTGTATGTCTAGGGTTTTGTATGTCTAGGGTTTTGTATGTCTAGGGTTTTGTATGTCTAGGGTTTTGTATGTCTAGGGTTTTGTATGTCTAGGGTTTTGTATGTCTAGGGTTTTGTATGTCTAGGGTTTTGTATGTCTAGGGTTTTGTATGTCTAGGGTTTTGTATGTCTAGGGTTTTGTATGTCTAGGGTTTTGTAGGTCTAGGGTTTTGTATGTCTAGGGTTTTGTATGTCTAGGGTTTTGTATGTCTAGGGTTTTGTATGTCTAGGGTTTTGTATGTCTAGGGTTTTGTAGGTCTAGGGTTTTGTATGTCTAGGGTTTTGTAGGTCTAGAGTTTTGTATGTCTAGGGTTTTGTAGGTCTAGGGTTTTGTATGTCTAGGGTTTTGTATGTCTAGGGTTTTGTATGTCTAGGGTTTTGTATGTCTAGGGTTTTGTATGTCTAGGGTTTTGTATGTCTAGGGTTTTGTATCTAGTTTTGTATGTCTAGGGTTTTGTATGTCTAGGGTTTTGTATGTCTAGGGTTTTGTATGTCTAGGGTTTTGTGTCTAGGTTTTGTATGTCTAGGGTTTTGTATGTCTAGGGTTTTGTATATCTAGGGTTTTTATGTCTATTTTGTATATCTAGGGTTTTGTATGTCTAGGGTTTTGTAGGTCGAGGGGATTTTGTATTCTATGTTGGCCTGATATGGTTTCCAATCAGAGACAGCAGTTTATCATTGTCTCTGATCGGGGATCATATTTAGGCAGCCATTTTCCTTTGGTGTTTGTGGGATCTTGTCTATGTGTAGTTGCCTGTCAGCACTCGTTTGTATAGTTTCACGCTTTGTTATTTTGTTAGTTTGTTCCGTGTTCAGTCTTTAAATAAATCAATAAGAATGTACGAATACCTTGCCGCGCCTTGGTCCGATCCTTATAACGAACGTGACATTAAGTTGAACATGTGAACGAGCAGGGTTGAGATTCCCTGTCACACCTTCCAGAGCTGTCGCAGCCGTTACCAACTGGTTATGTAAACCAAATAAATCTATGTGATGATGTTGAATCAACGTGGAAAACTGATTAGATTTGCAGAAAGTCATCAACATAAGGGAATTTGGTATTTTTTTCACTGAACTTTCAACCCAAATCCAATGATTTTTTGGGGTGGGATTTCACGTTGAATTCACATTAGTTGACAACTCAACCAAATGTAAATCAAAACTAGACGTTGAGCTGATGTCTGTGCCCAGTGGGTAGCTACTGCACAGTATGTGTTTTTATTCAAGTAGATCGTATTACAAACTTTGGCCCTAGTAAGATTATCAATGCAGTCATAACTCAAGGCTAGTTTGAACAAACATTCTATATTCCATCTCGCATTGTATGGACTAGTTCCCCAAAATGTATTAAAAAGAATTGTGAAATAAAGTATATTGGAGAAATAGAAGAAATAGCCCAATCTAGACCAATTAAGTAGGGACATGGGTGGAACTGAAAAACAGCATGTAAGTCTCTGGAGAGATGGAAGTTGACATCAGTGCCCTAGAACATTCCCCTTTTCTTCTTCTTCATCCTCCTCCTCATCCTCCATCCTCCCCTCCTCTCTCTATACCACGTAGGAAAATATTTCTAAAACCAGTGGTTTCATGGGAACGTTGACCTTCACCATGACCCCGGATGTGATCGTAGTATTTAAAGCCAACCACATCCCTTACCCTGACCCCACTGATAATTGTACTCATCCTCTTTAGCAAACATCAGGTTGGTGCTAATGTTACAGGAACACTTAGGGTGCCTTTGTAAATTCACTCTGGAGTGCCACATTAGCTACAAGTTTGTAAATTCACTCTGGAGTGCCACATTAGCTACAAGTTTGTAAATTCACTCTGGAGTGACACATTAGCTACAAGTTTGTAAATTCACTCTGGAGTGCCACATTAGCTACAAGTTTGTAAATTCACTCTGGAGTGCCACATTAGCTACAAGTTTGTAAATTCACTCTGGAGTGCCACATTAGCTACAAGTTTGTAAATTCACTCTGGAGTGACACATTAGCTGGACGTTAGTAAATTCACTCTCAGAGAGTTCCGAGGGCAAACTGGACGCTCTGGCCGAGGAGTAGGATTGATCAGAGCGTTCAGACATTACAACGGCAGTCAAGCACCCAAGCTAACTGGCTAAAATTTGCTAGCTTGCTAGCTATTTCCAGACTTAAATGAGAGAACACCTCACTCTGACCATTTTACTCGCCCTAGCAGAGGTAGTTAGACAGTTTTCATGTTATCCAGAGCGTTGGTGACTGTAACTGTATAGCTGGCAACAATTTAATTAAGCTTTTTTGCCAACGTTTACTGACACCGGCCAAGTTCAATGAGTGTTGAGCGATCGTTCATCAATTATTCTGCACTCTGGCACACTCAGACGAGAGGGCTCTGAAATCGGAGTAGATAGCCAGAGTGAATTTATGAACACACCCTAGGCTTCAAAGAAAGCCACAGCATCCCAAACATTGGCAGCATCTCAACATTTTGGCTAGTTGGCTAGTTGTCGCACTGTGTAGGCTATTGTCCGACATATGCAAGAGCCTGGAATTCCACTTATATTTGAGTCATTCATTAGTCAAATCCATCTGGTCAGCGTGACTCAAGACAGATAGCCTTCAGTATGTTAAGCTAATTATACTGAATGGAATGGGTGGATGTGGTAGGTTATACAATGATACATACATTGAGTCAGTCACTCTATCTTTAACATTTGATATGGTATTTTCAACAGGATCTTCATTCTGAGTCTGAATAGAGTAGAATATATTCTATTCTAGAATCATTATGCAATCACCATCATCCACCACAGGGCATGCAATCACCAGCAAAGTAGGGATGTTGTTAAAATATCAGCTGATGTGCAATTGTAAACAAAGATTGTCTGTTTTGTTGACAACAATTCACAGAGATTAGACCAGCTTTAGCAAACTGACCCTGACATCAGGAGACAGCATGAAAATCCTAGAGATTTTTCTCATGTCAACCTTAAAGAGAGCTTGCTGTAGATTGAGAATATACTGAACACTGAGAAATAAAGGTGCTACCTAGATCCTAACAGGGTTCTGCGTCTGTCCCCATAGGAAAACCATTTGAACAACCATCTTTGGTTCTAGGTAGAAACATTTTGTGTCCCATGAATAACCCTTTCCACATAGTGTTCTACATGGAACCCAAAGGGTTTTTTACCTGGAACAAAAAATAGTTACCCTATGGGGACAGCCGAAGAACCCCTTTGGAACCTTTTTGCAGGTCTAGTCCAGTATTGTTGTTGGCTGATGTCTTGATTGTGTTTGGGGTCTGTTGTTGGCTGATGTCTTGGTTCTAGGTTTGGGGTTGTTGTTGGCTGATGTCTTGGTTCTAGGTTTGGGGTCTGTTGTTGGCTGATGTCTTGGTTCTAGGTTTGGGGTTGTTGTTGGCTGATGTCTTGGTTCTAGGTTTGGGGTCTGTTGTTGGCTGATGTCTTGGTTCTAGGTTTGGGGTTGTTGTTGGCTGATGCCTTGGTTCTAGGTTTGGGGTCTGTTGTTGGCTGATGTCTTGGTTCTAGGTTTGGGGTTGTTGTTGGCTGATGTCTTGGTTCTAGGTTTGGGGTCTGTTGTTGGCTGATGTCTTGGTTCTAGGTTTGGGGTTGTTGTTGGCTGATGTCTTGGTTCTAGGTTTGGGGTCTGTTGTTGGCTGATGTCTTGGTTCTAGGTTTGGGGTTGTTGTTGGCTGATGTCTTGGTTCTAGGTTTGGGGTCTGTTGTTGGCTGATGTCTTGGTTCTAGGTTTGGGGTTGTTGTTGGCTGATGTCTTGATTCTATGTTTGGGGTTGTTGTTGGCTGATGTCTTGGTTCTAGGTTTGGGGTTGTTGTTGGCTGATGTCTTGGTTCTAGGTTTGCGTTCTATTAGTGGCTGATGTCTTGGTTCTAGGTTTGGGATCTGTTATTGGTTGATGTCTTGGTTCTAGATTTGGAGTATGGTGTTGGGATCTCCTGGTTATGAGAAATGTTTGGTTCTCTATCTGGTCTCAGATCATATCCTAAGATTTGTAGACTGCTGGTTTATGGGGTCCTACTTAGGTTTAGTCACTAGTGATTTATGGGGACATCAGTGTTTAAGTGCTAGCTGTGCCATACAGTAGCTTAGGTTAGCTGAAGGTTATGACTTCATGTATGTCTGGACTCAAGGCATGAAGATATGATGACTTGCATTTGTTAGCATACCAATGACACATCATTGAGACCAAGGAACTCTTCCTCTATAACACTTTCCTCTCTCCCCTCTCCCTGCTCTCTCTCTCCTCTCCCTGCTTTCTCTCTCCTCTCCCTGCTTTCTCTCTCTCCTCTCCCTGATTTTTCTCTCCTCTCCCTGCTCTCTCTCTCCTCTACCTGCTTTCTCTCTCCTCTCCCTGCTCTCTCTCCTCTCCCTGCTCTCTCTCCTCTCTGCTCACTCTCTCCTCTTTCCTCTCTCCCCTCCCTGCTCTCTCTCTCCTCTCTCTCCTCTCCACGCTCCCTATTTTCCTCTTGCTCTCTTCTCCTTGTTTTCTCTCCTCTCTCTGCTCTCTCTCTCCTCTCCCTGCTCTCTCTCCTCTCTCTGCTCTCTCTCTCCTCTCTGCTCACTCTCTCCTCTTTCCTCTCTCCTCTCCCTGCTCTCTCTCTCCCCTCTCTCCTCTCCATGCTCCCTATTTTCCTCTTGCTCTCTTCTCCTTGCTTTCTCTCCTCTCTCTGCTCTCTCTCTCCTCTCCCTGCTCTCTCTCCTCTCTCTGCTCTCTCTCTCCTCTCCCTGCTCTCTCTCTCTCCTCTCTCTGCTCTCTCTCTCCTCTCCCTGCTCTCTCTCCTCTCTCTACACTCCCTGATTTCGCTCTCTCCTCTCTTTCCTTTCCCTGCACTCTCTTTCCTCTCTCTCCTCTCTCTGTTCTCTCTCTCCTCTCTTTCCTCTACCTGATCCCTCTCTCCTCTCCCTGCTCTCTCTCTCCTCTCCCTGCTCTCTCTTTCCTCTCTCTCCTCTCTCTGTTCTCTCTCTCCTCTCTTTCCTCTACCTGATCCCTCTCTCCTCTCCCTGCTCTCTCTCTCCTCTCCCTGCTCTCTCTCTCCTCTCTCTCCTCTCCCTGACCTCTCTCCTTTCCCTGCTCTATCTTTGCTCTTTCTCCTCTCTCTGCTCTCTCTCTCCTCTCCCTGCCCTCTCTCTCCTCTCTCTCCTCTCCCTGACCTCTCTCTCCTCTCCCTGCTCTCTTACTCCTCTCTTTCCTCTACCTGATCCCTCTCTCATCTCCCTGCTCTCTCTCTCCTCTCCCTGCTCTCTCTCTCCTCTCTCTCCTCTCCCTGTCCTCTCTCTCCTCTCTCTGCTCTCTCTCTCCTCTCTTTCCTCTACCTGATCCCTCTCTCCTCTCCCTACTCTCTCTTTCTTATTTCTCCTCTCTCTGCTCTCTCTCTCCTCTCCCAGCTCTCTCTCTCCTCTCTCTGACCTCTCTCTCCTCTCCCTGCTCTCTTACTCCTCTATTTCCTCTACCTGATCCCTCTCTCCTCTCCCTGCTCTCTCTCTCCTCTCCCTGCTCTCTCTCTCCTCTCTCTCCTCTCCCTGACCTCTCTCTCCTCTCCCTGCTCTCTTTCTCCTCTCTTTCCTCTACCTGATCCCTCTCTCCTCTCCATGCTCTCATCTCCCTGGCCTCTCTCTCCTCTCTCTCCTCTCTCTGCTCTCTCCTCTCTCTCCTCTCTCTCCTCTCCCTGCTCTCTCCCCTCTCTCTCCTCTCCCTGCTCTCTCTCTCTCCTCTCTTTCCTCTACCTGATCCCTCTCTCCTCTCCCTGCTCTCTCTCTCAACTCCCTGGCCTCTCTCTCCTCTCTCTGCTCACTCTCTCCTCTCTCTCTCTCTCCTCTGCTCGCTCTTTCCTCTCTCTCCTCTCCCTGGTCTCTCTCTCCTCTCCCTGCTCTCTTTCCTCTCTCTCCTCTCCCTGGTCTCTCTCTCCTCTCCCTGCTCTCTCCCGTGCGTGCTCTGATAGTATGAAATATAATGCATCCTCTTCATCAGTTACAGGAGCCCAGTATAGCCTAAATGTAGGGGCCGTCTGTCCTCCTAACCATCACATAGTGATGTGATGTCTTTGTGTGTGTTTGTGTGTGCGTTTGTGTGTGTAGTTTACATATTTATTTATCTAGCACACACACACAGGTAAACACCCTGGTTCTCTAGAGATGCATGTACAAGCAAACCAGTCGATTTTGCAAAACAAGCCCCATTACTGTGCTGGCGAGCCCGTCATTCAGTTTATTCTGAGCAGCTCAGAAATGCACCCACACACTGGCAGGCCTCTAATGACGCGGTGTATGGCTGAAAGTACTGATACGCTGACTGAATAGATTAAAGCATCCAATAACACAGCTGTGCTCTCTATGATACACAGGCATGAAAAGTAGTACAAAGGAGGCAAGCTGAGTCTTTAGAGGGAATCCTTGGAGGGAGTCTTTAGAGGGAGTCCTTAGAGGGAGTTCTTAGAGGGAGTCCTTAGAGGGAGTCTTTAAAGGGAGTCTTTAGATGGAGTCTTTAGAGGGAATCCTTGGAGGGAGTCTTTAGAGGGAGTCCTTAGAGGGAGTCCTTAGAGGGAGTCTTTAGAGGGAGTCCTTAGAGGGAGTTCTTAGAGGGAGTCCTTAGAGGGAGTCTTTAAAGGGAGTCTTTAGATGGAGTCCTTAGAGGGAGTCTTTAGAGGGAGTCCTTAGAGGGAGTTCTTAGAGGGAGTCCTTAGAGGGAGTCTATAGAGGGAGTCTTTAGAGGGAGTCTTTAGAGGGAGTCCTTAGAGGGAGTCCTTAGAGGGAATCCTTAGAGGGAGTCTTTAGAGGGAGTCCTTAGAGGGAGTCTTTAGAGGGAGTCCTTAGAGGGAGTCCTTAGAGGGAGTCTTTAACGGGAGTCTTTATAAGGAGACTTTGTTTAGAGGGAGTCTTTAGAGGGAGTCTTTAGAGGGAGTCCTTAGAGGGAGTCCTTAGAGGGAGTCTTTAGAGGGAGTCCTTAGAGGGAGTCCTTAGAGGGAGTCTTTAGAGGCAGTCCTTAGAGGGAGTTCTTAGAGGGAGTCTTTAAAGGGAGTCTTTAGATGGAGTCTTTAGAGGGAGTCTTTAGAGGGAGTCCATAGAGGGAGTCTTTAGAGGGAGTCCTTAGAGGGAGTCCTTAAAGGGAGTCCTTAGAGGGAGTCTTTAAAGGGAGTCCTTAGAGTGAGTCTTTAGAGTGAGCCCTTAGAGGGAGTCCTTAGAGGGAGTCTTTAAAGGGAGTCTTTAGAGGGAGTCCTTAGAAGGAGTCTTTAGAGGGAGTCCTTAGAGGGTCCTTAGAGGGAGTCCTTAGAGGGAGTCCTTAGAGGGAGTCCTTAGAGGGAGTCTTTAACGGGAGTCTTTATAAGGAGACTTTGTTTAGAGGGAGTCTTTAGAGGGAGTCTTTAGAGGGAGTCCTTAGAGGGAGTCATTAGAGGGAGTCCTTAGAGGGAGTCTTTAGAGGTAGTCCTTAGAGGGAGTCTTTAAAGGGAGTCTTTAGAATGATTTTTTAGAAGGACACTTTAGAATGAGTTTTTAGAAGGAGTCTTTAGAGGGAGTCTTTAGAGGGAGTCTTTATAGGAGACTTTGTTTAGAGGGAGTCTTTAGAGGGAGTCTTTATAATGAGACTTTAGAAGGAGTCTTTAGAGGGAGTCTTTAGAAGGAGTCTTTATAATGAGACTTTAGAGGGTGTCTTTATAATGAGTCTTTAGAAGGAGTCTTTAGAGGGAGTCTTTAGAGGGATTCTTTATAATGAGTCTTTATAATGAGACTTCAGAGAGAGTCTTTAGAGGGAGTCTTTATAACGAGTCTTTAGAAGGAGTCTTTAGCAGGTGTCTTTATAAGGAGTCTTTGTTTAGAGGGAGTCTTTAGAGGGAGTCCTTAGAGGGAGTCCTTAGAGGGAGTCTTTAGAGGCAGTCCTTAGAGGGAGTTCTTAGAGGGAGTCTTTAAAGGGAGTCCTTAGAGTGAGTCTTTAGAGTGAGCCCTTAGAGGGAGTCCTTAGAGGGAGTCTTTAAAGGGAGTCTTTAGAGGGAGTCCTTAGAAGGAGTCTTTAGAGGGAGTCCTTAGAGGGTCCTTAGAGGGAGTCCTTAGAGGGAGTCCTTAGAGGGAGTATTTAGAGGGAGTCCTTAGAAGGAGTCTTTAGAGGGAGTTCTTAGAGGGTCCTTAGAGGGAGTCTTTAGAGGGAGTCCTTAGAAGGAGTCTTTAGAGGGAGTCCTTAGAGGGAGTCATTAGAGGGAGTCCTTAGAGGGAGTCTTTAGAGGTAGTCCTTAGAGGGAGTCTTTAAAGGGAGTCTTTAGAATGATTTTTTAGAAGGAGTCTTTATAATGAGACTTTAGAAGGAGTCTTTAGAGGGAGTCTTTAGAAGGAGTCTTTATAATGAGACTTTAGAGGGTGTCTTTATAATGAGTCTTTAGAAGGAGTCTTTAGAGGGAGTCTTTAGAGGGATTCTTTATAATGAGTCTTTATAATGAGACTTCAGAGAGAGTCTTTAGAGGGAGTCTTTATAACGAGTCTTTAGAAGGAGTCTTTAGCAGGTGTCTTTATAAGGAGTCTTTGTTTAGAGGGAGTCTATAGAGGGAGTCTTTAGAGGGAGTCTTTAGAGGGAGTCCTTAGAGGGAGTCCTTAGAGGGAATCCTTAGAGGGAGTCTTTAGAGGGAGTCCTTAGAGGGAGTCTTCAGAGGGAGTCCTTAGAGGGAGTCCTTAGAGGGAGTCTTTAAAGGGAGTCTTTATAAGGAGACTTTGTTTAGAGGGAGTCTTTAGAGGGAGTCTTTAGAGGGAGTCCTTAGAGGGAGTCCTTAGAGGGAGTCTTTAGAGGGAGTCCTTAGAGGGAGTCCTTAGAGGGAGTCTTTAGAGGCAGTCCTTAGAGGGAGTTCTTAGAGGGAGTCCTTAGAGGGAGTCTTTAAAGGGAGTCTTTAGATGGAGTCTTTAGAGGGAGTCTTTAGAGGGAGTCCTTAGAGGGAGTCTTTAGAGGGAGTCCTTAGAGGGAGTCCTTAAAGGGAGTCCTTAGAGGGAGTCTTTAAAGGGAGTCCTTAGAGTGAGTCTTTAGAGTGAGCCCTTAGAGGGAGTCCTTAGAGGGAGTCTTTAAAGGGAGTCTTTAGAGGGAGTCCTTAGAAGGAGTCTTTGGAGGGAGTCCTTAGAGGGTCCTTAGAGGGAGTCCTTAGAGGGAGTCCTTAGAGGGGGTATTTAGAGGGAGTCCTTAGAAGGAGTCTTTAGAGGGAGTTCTTAGAGGGTCCTTAGAGGGAGTCTTTAGAGGGAGTCCTTAGAAGGAGTCTTTAGAGGGAGTCCTTAGAGGGAGTCATTAGAGGGAGTCCTTAGAGGGAGTCTTTAGAGGTAGTCCTTAGAGGGAGTCTTTAAAGGGAGTCTTTAGAATGATTTTTTAGAAGGACACTTTAGAATGAGTTTTTAGAAGGAGTCTTTAGAGGGAGTCTTTAGAGGGAGTCTTTATAGGAGACTTTGTTTAGAGGGAGTCTTTAGAGGGAGTCTTTATAATGAGACTTTAGAAGGAGTCTTTAGAGGGAGTCTTTAGAAGGAATCTTTATAATGAGACTTTAGAGGGTGTCTTTATAATGAGTCTTTAGAAGGAGTCTTTAGAGGGAGTCTTTAGAGGGATTCTTTATAATGAGTCTTTATAATGAGACTTCAGAGAGAGTCTTTAGAGGGAGTCTTTATAACGAGTCTTTAGAAGGAGTCTTTAGCAGGTGTCTTTATAAGGAGTCTTTGTTTAGAGGGAGTCTATAGAGGGAGTCTTTAGAGGGAGTCTTTAGAGGGAGTCCTTAGAGGGAGTCCTTAGAGGGAATCCTTAGAGGGAGTCTTTAGAGGGAGTCCTTAGAGGGAGTCTTTAGAGGGAGTCCTTAGAGGGAGTCCTTAGAGGGAGTCTTTAAAGGGAGTCTTTATAAGGAGACTTTGTTTAGAGGGAGTCTTTAGAGGGAGTCTTTAGAGGGAGTCCTTAGAGGGAGTCCTTAGAGGGAGTCTTTAGAGGGAGTCCTTAGAGGGAGTCCTTAGAGGGAGTCTTTAGAGGGAGTTTAGAGGGAGTTCTTAGAGGGAGTCCTTAGAGGGAGTCTTTAAAGGGAGTCTTTAGATGGAGTCTTTAGAGGGAGTCTTTAGAGGGAGTCCTTAGAGGGAGTCTTTAGAGGGAGTCCTTAGAGGGAGTCCTTAAAGGGAGTCCTTAGAGGGAGTCTTTAAAGGGAGTCCTTAGAGTGAGTCTTTAGAGTGAGCCCTTAGAGGGAGTCCTTAGAGGGAGTCTTTAAAGGGAGTCTTTAGAGGGAGTCCTTAGAAGGAGTCTTTAGAGGGAGTCCTTAGAGGGTCCTTAGAGGGAGTCCTTAGAGGGAGTCCTTAGAGGGAGTATTTAGAGGGAGTCCTTAGAAGGAGTCTTTAGAGGGAGTTCTTAGAGGGTCCTTAGAGGGAGTCTTTAGAGGGAGTCCTTAGAAGGAGTCTTTAGAGGGAGTCCTTAGAGGGAGTCATTAGAGGGAGTCCTTAGAGGGAGTCTTTAGAGGTAGTCTTTAGAGGGAGTCTTTAAAGGGAGTCTTTAGAATGATTTTTAGAAGGAGTCTTTATAATGAGACTTTAGAAGGAGTCTTTAGAGGGAGTCTTTAGAAGGAGTCTTTATAATGAGACTTTAGAGGGCGTCTTTATAATGAGTCTTTAGAAGGAGTCTTTAGAGGGAGTCTTTAGAGGGAGTCTTTATAATGAGTCTTTATAATGAGACTTCAGAGAGAGTCTTTAGAGGGAGTCTTTATAACGAGTCTTTAGAAGGAGTCTTTAGCAGGTGTCTTTATAAGGAGTCTTTGTTTAGAGGGAGTCTATAGAGGGAGTCTTTAGAGGGAGTCTTTAGAGGGAGTCCTTAGAGGGAGTCCTTAGAGGGAATCCTTAGAGGGAGTCTTTAGAGGGAGTCCTTAGAGGGAGTCTTTAGAGGGAGTCCTTAGAGGGAGTCCTTAGAGGGAGTCTTTAAAGGGAGTCTTTATAAGGAGACTTTGTTTAGAGGGAGTCTTTAGAGGGAGTCTTTAGAGGGAGTCCTTAGAGGGAGTCCTTAGAGGGAGTCTTTAGAGGGAGTCCTTAGAGGGAGTCCTTAGAGGGAGTCTTTAGAGGCAGTCCTTAGAGGGAGTTCTTAGAGGGAGTCCTTAGAGGGAGTCTTTAAAGGAGTCTTTAGATGGAGTCTTTAGAGGGAGTCTTTAGAGGGAGTCCTTAGAGGGAGTCTTTAGAGGGAGTCCTTAGAGGAGTCCTTAAAGGGAGTCCTTAGAGGGAGTCTTTAAAGGGAGTCCTTAGAGTAGAGTGAGTCTTTAGAGTGAGCCCTTAGAGGGAGTCCTTAGAGGGAGTCTTTAAAGGGAGTCTTTAGAGGGAGTCCTTAGAAGGAGTCTTTAGAGGGAGTCCTTAGAGGGTCCTTAGAGGGAGTCCTTAGAGGGAGTCCTTAGAGGGAGTATTTAGAGGGAGTCCTTAGAAGGAGTCTTTAGAGGGAGTTCTTAGAGGGTCCTTAGAGGGAGTCTTTAGAGGGAGTCCTTAGAAGGAGTCTTTAGAGGGAGTCCTTAGAGGGAGTCATTAGAGGGAGTCCTTAGAGGGAGTCTTTAGAGGTAGTCCTTAGAGGGAGTCTTTAAAGGGAGTCTTTTGTTTGAGTCTTTAGCAGGAGTCTTTATAAGGAGACTTTGTTTAGAGGGAGTCTTTATAATGAGACTTTAGCGGGAGTCTTTAGAGGGAGTCTTTAGAGGGAGTCTTTATAATGAGTCTTTAGAAGGAGTCTTTATAAGGAGACTGTTTAGAGGGAGTCTTTAGAGGGAGTCTTTATAATGAGTCTTTAGAAGGAGTCTTTAGAAGGAGTCTTTAAAAAGAGTCTTTAGAAGGAGTCTTCAGATGGGGTCTTTATAAGGAGTTTTTAGAAGGAGTTTTTAGAGGGAGTTTTTAGTGTATGTGTTACTTTATCCTGCTCTTGTATATAATGAGACTGCTGTCAAGGCCATGCAGCCGAAGCCCGTCATAGTTTTAAAACTTTGTTTTCATTGAACATGCCATACAAATAAAGGCATTTAAATTCATTATATTTATTTTTGATGACCAATTTACCCCTTTTACCAAAACCTACTATTGTGTACCTTAGCAGCTTCTGTCTACTAAAACCTACTATTATGTACCTTAGCAGCTTCTGTCTAATAAAACCTACTATTGTGTACCTTAGCAGCTTCTGTCTACTAAAACCTACTATTATGTACCTTAGCAGCTTCTGCCTACTAAAACCTACTATTATGTACCTTAGCAGCTTCTGTCTACTAAAACCTACTATTGTGTACCTTAGCAGCTTCTGTCTACTAAAACCTACTATTGTGTACCTTAGCAGCTTCTGTCTACTAAAACCTACTATTGTGTACCTTAGCAGCTTCTGTCTACTAAAACCTACTATTGTGTACCTTAGCAGCTTCTGTCTACTAAAACCTACTATTGTGTACCTTAGCAGCTTCTGTCTACTAAAACCTACTATTATGTACCTTAGCAGCTTCTGCCTACTAAAACCTACTATTATGTGCCTTAGCAGCTTCTGTCTACTAAAACCTACTATTATGTACCTTAGCAGCTTCTGTCTACTAAAACCTACTATTATGTACCTTAGCAGCTTCTGCCTACTAAAACCTACTATTATGTACCTTAGCAGCTTCTGTCTACTAAAACCTACTATTATGTACCTTAGCAGCTTCTGCCTACTAAAACCTACTATTATGTACCTTAGCAGCTTCTGTCTACTAAAACCTACTATTATGTACCTTAGCAGCTTCTGCCTACTAAAACCTACTATTATGTACCTTAGCAGCTTCTGTCTACTAAAACCTACTATTATGTACCTTAGCAGCTTCTGCCTACTAAAACCTACTATTATGTACCTTAGCAGCTTCTGTCTACTAAAACCTACTATTGTGTGCCTTAGCAGCTTCTGCCTACTAAAACCTACTATTATGTACCTTAGCAGCTTCTGTCTACTAAAACCTACTATTATGTACCTTAGCAGCTTCTGCCTACTAAAACCTACTATTATGTACCTTAGCAGCTTCTGTCTACTAAAACCTACTATTATGTACCTTAGCAGCTTCTGTCTACTAAAACCTACTATTGTGTACCTTAGCAGCTTCTGCCTACTGAAACCTACTATTGTGTACCGTAGCAGCTTCTGTCTACTAAAACCTACTATTATGTGCCTTAGCAGCTTCTGTCTACTAAAACCTACTATTATGTACCTTAGCAGCTTCTGTCTACTAAAACCTACTATTGTGTACCTTAGCAGCTTCTGTCTACTAAAACCTACTATTGTGTACCTTAGCAGCTTCTGTCTACTAAAACCTACTATTGTGTACCTTAGCAGCTTCTGTCTACTAAAACCTACTATTATGTGCCTTAGCAGCTTCTGTCTACTAAAACCTACTATTATGTGCCTTAGCAGCTTCTGTCTACTAAAACCTACTATTATGTACCTTAGCAGCTTCTGTCTACTAAAACCTACTATTATGTGCCTTAGCAGCTTCTGTCTACTAAAACCTACTATTATGTACCTTAGCAGCTTCTGTCTACTAAAACCTACTATTATGTACCTTAGCAGCTTCTGTCTACTAAAACCTACTATTATGTACCTTAGCAGCTTCTGTCTACTAAAACCTACTATTGTGTACCTTAGCAGCTTCTGTCTACTAAAACCTACTATTATGTACCTTAGCAGCTTCTGTCTACTAAAACCTACTATTATGTACCTTAGCAGCTTCTGCCTACTAAAACCTACTATTATGTACCTTAGCAGCTTCTGCCTACTAAAACCTACTATTATGTACCTTAGCAGCTTCTGCCTACTAAAACCTACTATTATGTGCCTTAGCAGCTTCTGTCTACTAAAACCTACTATTATGTACCTTAACAGCTTCTGTCTACTAAAACCTACTATTGTGTACCTTAGCAGCTTCTGTCTACTAAAACCTACTATTGTGTACCTTAGCAGCTTCTGTCTACTAAAACCTACTATTATGTGCCTTAACAGTACTTCCCAATGTGATTGGACTAACCGATGCACGTGTAAAGTAAGTCATGAACCCACAGCCACAGGCCAGTGTGTTAGAATTTACGTTGCAGCTATTTGCTAAAGGCCAAACATATTGATGATTAGATTAGCGCTGTAAATGCAGTGCTAACAAGTAGCGTGTTTTTATTGCCATGGCTGTCTGGTGGGAAGGGATGGATGGGGATGGGACAGCCATGCCACAAATCATGCCAGGTTCCCTGTGGCACCAGTCCTCTAGAGTCAGACCTGGTGTCCCTAGTTGATGATGTCCCTATTTCAGGTATTACATGCTGGCTTCTAGCCCACTGGGAGTAGGGAGATGTTGCCACGAGATGCTGATCCCCCCCCTACTCCCCCTATTATGTCTTGTGCTCCTTAATAAATGAAAAGTTGTGTAAGTTGCTCCATCTACACATCACTGAGGCTCCAAGCCCCCCTTTCTCCTCCCCCTCTCACTCTCTCCTGCCCCCCCCTCTCCTCCCCCTCTCACTCTCTCCTGCCCCCCCTCTCCCTCTTGCTCCCACCCTCTCTCAATTCAATTCAATTCAAGGGGCTTTATTGGCAGTATTATATTTATGCTTATTTATTTTCCCTTGTGTATTTTAACCATTTGTACATTGTTACAACACTGCCAAAGCAAGTGAGGTAGATAATATACAAAAGTGAAATAAACAATAAAAATTAACAGTAAACATTACACATTTAGAAGTTTCAAAACAATAAAGACATTACAAATGTCATATTATATATATATTTTTTTCAAAACAGTAAAGACATTACAAATGTCATATATGTATGTATATATAATATGACATTTGTAATGTCTTTATTGTTTTGAAACTTCTGTATGTGTAATGTTTAGTGTTCATATTTATTGTTTATTTCACTTTTGTATATTATCTACCTCACTTGCTTTGGCAGTGTTGTAACAATAGTCTGTTTTTTTATTTTAATTTTACCTTTATTTAACGAGGCAAGTCAGTTAAGAACAAATTATTATTTTCAATGACAGCCTAGGCACAGTGGGTTAACTGCCTGTTCAGGGGCAGAACGACAGATTTGTACCTTGTCAGCTCGGGGATTTGAACTTGCAACCTTTCAATTACTAGTCCAACTCTCTAACTACTAGGCTACCCTGCCGCCCCACAGTAGGCTGTAATACACAGTAGGCAGTAATACACAGTAGGCTGTAATACACAGTAGGCTGTAATACACAGTGGACTGTAATACACAGTAGGCTGTAATACACAGTAGGCTGTAATACACAGTAGGCTGTAATACACAGTAGACTGTAATACACAGTAGGCTGTAATCCACAGTAGGCTGTAATACACAGTAGACTGTAATACACAGTAGGCTGTAATACACAGTAGGCTGTAATACACAGTAGACTGTAATACACAGTAGGCTGTAATACACAGTAGGCTGTAATCCACAGTAGGCTGTAATACACAGTAGACTGTAATACACTGTAGGCTGTAATACACAGTAGACTGTAATACACAGTAGGCTGTAATACATAGTAGGCTGTAATACACAGTTGGCTGTAATACACAGTGGACTGTAATACACAGTAGGCTGTAATACACAGTAGACTGTAGTACACAGTAGGCTGTAATACATAGTAGGCTGTAATACACAGTAGACTGTAATACACAGTAGGCTGTAATACACAGTAGACTGTAATACACATTAGACTGTAATACACAGTAGGCTGTAATCCACAGTAGGCTGTAATACACAGTAGGCTGTAATACACAGTAGACTGTAATACACAGTAGGCTGTAATACACAGTAGGCTGTAATCCACAGTAGGCTGTAATCCACAGTAGGCTGTAATACACAGTAGACTGTAATACACAGTAGGCTGTAATCCACAGTAGGCTGTAATCCACAGTAGGCTGTAATCCACAGTAGACTGTAATACACAGTAGACTGTAATACACAGTAGGCTGTAATCCACAGTAGGCTGTAATCCACAGTAGACTGTAATACACAGTAGACTGTAATACACAGTAGGCTGTAATCCACAGTAGACTGTAATACACAGTAGACTGTAATACACAGTAGGCTGTATTGTTTTAAGAAAGTAAGTACATAATCACCATTATGCTTTTT
Source organism: Oncorhynchus gorbuscha (assembly GCF_021184085.1). Taxonomy (NCBI): domain Eukaryota; kingdom Metazoa; phylum Chordata; class Actinopteri; order Salmoniformes; family Salmonidae; genus Oncorhynchus; species Oncorhynchus gorbuscha. The sequence goes on along the minus strand of NC_060186.1, from coordinate 64,686,490 downwards.
CATGCCGGATTAGGAAGCATATTTCTGGTGCATCCTTTTTTGACCCGCCTCAAGAAGCCTTAAGTAATTTCTACAATTGTGGAGCCCACAACATCGAGATGTAGGAAATGTTGTCTACCAAAACTGATATTCTACACATGTTAGTACATTAGTCTCGCACGGTCGTGTAGTCATGTCAAGCAAAGAAATCTGGCAAGAAGAGGGAATTCAGTCCGACCTCTCCATAGAGTCAGAACTCTCTCCATGGATAACCTATAACTATGATACTGAGGAACACTTCCTGGTTGCTAACCCACACTAACCCAGTAACTTTAGCTGGGCTTGATTGTGTGTACCTGGTGTAATGGGACCACTAGAACAGTCGTACAACTGCAAACTCCACTTGTCTGAAACACCAGGCAGGCTAAAGCAAACGCCAAAAATATTATAAAGATTTTGAATAGTATTCAAACCCAGGCCTGAAAAAGGCCGTCTCTGTGTTTGTGTGGTAACATTCAGTGGTTGTAGCATTTCAGGAACTGGGAATTTATTGAAAGTTAATGGAATTTTGCAACCCTAGTTATGAATGATTTCACTGTGTATCGGCGAAGCCTATTTCTCTGTGTTCCTATTATCCCTTTGTCCCACCTCAGTTCCCCTTTCGTCATGTGTAAGTCACAACGTGCTGTCAAGTCATTTAGCCATCTGCATAAGTGGACCGACCCAAATGTGTGTGTGTGTGTGTCTGTAAATTATTGTAAATAGGTCATGGTTCCTAGGAGTGATAAATACAGTGGCTCTTATGGTTTACAACCAAGCAATGTTGTTACGCTGTTAGTGCTCTTATCTCATCTTCTCCCTATCTACAGTTATGTGTATATGTGTGTGTCTGTGTGTGTGTGTGTGTGGGTGTGTGTGCTTGATATGTGTCTATTTATGTGTGTGAGCGATGTAGGCCAAGCGCTATGAGCAGAATGCGAGCTGACGACCGTCTCTTCAGGCGAGCTAGCAAGCAGATGGGGAAGACTGGATGTCATTAAATGATGGTATAATTAGCAGGATGTATTGGGTAAGAAACTGAGAGATGGAGAGAGTGGAGAGGAGAGAAGAAGGGATATAGAAAGAGAGAGCAGAGAGGCCTGCCATTGCTAATTCGCCCAAAGTGAGACTGTGTAGCCTGTCTGGGGGTCACACACACACACACACATACAAACACAGACACCTAATCCCACTCCACTTCCTTATCACAGCCATCAGTGGGTGAACTGTATGAGTTTTTACGAGGCTGTCTGCACCCAGATCCGCTGACGGGAGCTTCTCTAATGAACTGCGCTATGCCCTTTCAAAATGTATGTTATTCCTGATGTATGTTTGAAAGAAGTCCTCTTATCTCATCAGTCTGGTTACTAGTGCTCTACCAATGACCCTCTACAAGCCCCTATGAGCCATGATGGGAAGACTCAGTGAAAACAGGTCAGCAGATGTAAAGCTACATCTAGAAGAGCTGAAGCCTGAAGCCTGGTCAAGTGGAAAGAGAGGCAGAGGATGAACACCACTATGGAGGGAAGAGGATATATAATAGGGAGAGAGGATAAACACCACTATGGAGGGAAGAGGATATATAATAGGCAGAGAGGATAAACACCACTAAGGAGGGAAGAGGATATATAATAGGGAGAGAGGATAAACACCACTATGGAGGGAAGAGGATATATAATAGGCAGAGAGGATAAACACCACTATGGAGGGAAGAGGATATATAATAGGGAGAGAGGATGAACACCACTATGGAGGGGAGAGGATATATAATAGGGAGAGAGGATAAACACCACTATGGAGGGAAGAGGATATATAATAGGCAGAGAGGATAAACACCACTATGGAGGGAAGAGGATATATAATAGGGAGAGAGGATAAACACCACTATGGAGGGAAGAGGATATATAATAGGCAAAGAGGATAAACACCACTATGGTGGGAAGAGGATATATAATAGGCAGAGAGGATAAACACCACTATGGAGAGAAGAGGATATATAATAGGCAGAGAGGATAAACACCACTATGGAGGGAAGAGGATATATAATAGGCAGAGGATATACACCACTATGGAGGGAAGAGGATATATAATAGGGAGAGAGGATAAACACCACTACGGTGGGAAGAGGATATATAATAGGGAGAGAGGATAAACACCACTATGGAGGGAAGAGGATATATAATAGGGAGAGAGGATAAACACCACTATGGAGGGAAGAGGATATATAATAGGGAGAGAGGATAAACACCACTATGGTGGGTAGAGGATATATAATAGGGAGAGAGGATAAACACCACTATGGTGGGAAGAGGATATATAATAGGGAGAGAGGATAAACACCACTATGGAGGGAAGAGGATATATAATAGGCAGAGAGGATAAACACAATAGGCAGAGAGGATAAACACCACTATGGTGGGAAGAGGATATATAATAGGCAGAGAGGATAAACACCACTACGGTGGGAAGAGGATATATAATAGGCAGAGAGGATAAACACCACTATGGAGGGAAGAGGATATATAATAGGGAGAAAGGGAGAGACTGTTTTTTACTGTAGTTGTATGTACCTTCTCTGGTGTGTGTTTTTAGGAAATTACTCTTATTGTACTACTGTGTTGTTAGATAACCTGTGTGTGTGTGTGTGTGTGTGTGTGTGTGTGTGTGTGTGTGTGTGTGTGTGTGTGTGTGTGTGTGTGTGTGTGTGTGTGTGTGTGTGTGTGTGTGTGTGTGTGTGTGTGTGTGTGTGTGTGTGTGTGTGTGTGTGTGTGTGTGTGTGTGTGTGATTAATACCCAGATGAGACCAAACTGAAGGCCTGCATCCTAGCCCACCGCACAGAGGTATCACTCTGTCATCAGCCGGGCTGACACTGTGGTCAGGGACCTTGGTTGGGATGTGAAAGATTGATGCCCTGTCAAGACCATGCCAGCTATGTCATAAATATCTGCTAGCGATTTGCCCATTTCTGTGTGACTGTTAGACATTCAGTATGAACTAGACGTGGGAGTATATTTGAACCTCAGCTCCGTTATGAAGAGGTTCCCCCTTCCTCTGTCTTTCATTGGTTACACTTCATCCGTTTCTGAGCTCTCCCCCTCTCTCTTACTCTATCCATCTCTCCATAGTTCTTTCTCCCCCTCTCTCTCCCCCCATCTCTCTCCATGTAGGCAGTTGACCCAGTGAAATGCTGCTTTAAGTTATGCAATGTCTCCGGGCTAAAAGTGGGACTGACACTGTTGTAAATACTTTGCAGAAATGAAAACACACAGATACTCACATTGTCAATCTAAGATATCACATTCACAGCTTCAGAACCAACTTCATAAGAGATTTAAAAAATAGGTTGTATATTGACTAAAAAGGCATTGTTGTCAGAATGAAATAGATACAGTCAGTGCATGATGAATAAAATGTACCAATACATCTCTGTGTAGTGTAATAAATATTACTATCAGGTTGGAAATCACAGCTAGTACATTGTCTGCTGCCTCCAGCCATTCAGGGGTGAACTGTTTCAGCACAATATTGTTGACAAAAATGGATGAAAGGGGCAATGATTGGGAATCTCAACACAATCAATCTTGCTATGCAGTCCTGTTACGTGACTAAGCCTATAGCTAGATTATGTATTTATGTACAGTAGGCCTACTTATTTAGCAAGCTAGCTATATGGCTTGATAACTAAGTAATTTAGCTAGCTAGAACCTAAACTGATATAGAAACTTGTACTATAGCTAGCTAGCTGCTGGAAAGTGTAACGTTATTGCCTGGACAAGTGGGTGAGTGGCAGACTTTTTCAAGTTTTATTTTCAGCTTCGGTGGCTATGGCTACAGAGAAATGTGACTCACTAATAAGCTAGTTACTAATTTACTCAAACTTGAATGACTGTTGGCATATCTCTTAGTTGTCAATCAAAATGTATTCGACATTGGTCAAATGAGCAGGCAGGCAAGCTGTAAATCCATTCACTTGTGTGCCTCCAGCACACACACACACTGTTGGGGTGAGTGACTCTGAACTTACAATGGCTAGCCCCAAGTCGTTATATATATATATTTTTTTCTTGGCAATTTTGCTATTTGCCTCATGACTCCTGCATGCTTATTGTTGTCTATAAACTTTCTTGTTCACCCAAGCGTGGGACAGACTATGTTTGTTCCCACACTCGGGATTCTCCGTTGGTTACACTGACCTCCCATCCTATTCTAACCACCTCTCGCCGGCTTTGTATTCATGTTACCTGATGATTGCTGTACAATATGATCTTGTTGCCATCTAATGCACATTCAAATGTCATAAATCAACACTGAAGAACTCTCCCTGTCCTCTGCCATTCCTTGATTGTATTACTGCTGATGATATCTGGAAATGTGCATGTACACTCCGGCCCATCTACTGTTGCTAGCCCCAATTCTGCTCTAATATCTGCTTCACTGATTTCTGCTCTCGTAAAAGCCTGGGTTTTATGCACGTTAACAATAGAAGCTTATTACCTAAAATGGATCGATTGAAAGTGTGGGTTCACAGCTCCAATCCAGATGTGTTGGTCATTACTGAGACGCGTTTAAGGAAGAGTGTTTTGAATACTGATGTTAACCTTTCTGGTTATAACCTTTTTCGGCAAGACAGATCTTCTAAAGGTGGGGGAGTGGAAATCTTTACCAAGGATCACCTTCAGTGCTCGGTTGTCTCCACCAAGTCTGTCCCCAAACAATTTGATTTGCTGGTTTTAAGCAATAAACTTTCAAATAGCTCTTTGTTGAGTGTTGCTGGGTACTATCTTCCTCCATTAGCATCGGCCTGTATCCTACCTGCCCTAAGCTCTCTCCTGGCCCCTTACACTAAGCCTGAATTTGTCCTGCTAGGAGACCTAAACTGGGACATGCTTAAACCACCTGACCAAGTCCTAAAGCAATGGGACTACCGTAGTCTTTCTCAGATTATTACTAGTCCCACCAGGTATGACTCCAAACACCCAGAAAAAATATTCTCCTCAATGTTATCCTCACAACTAATCCTGATAGGTATCAGTCTGGTGTTTTCTGTAATGACCTTAGTGATCACTGTTTTACAGCCTGTGTCCATAATGGCTGCTCAGTGAAACAACCTGGCCTGGTTTGTCATAGACGCTTGCTAAAGAACTTTAGTGAGCAAGCGTTCCTTCATGAACTGGCCTATGTAAAATGGTATAGAATCAGCTTGATCCCCTCTATCGAAGATGCTTTGAACTGCTTTGTTGATATTTTCAGTGGAATTGTTAAATTAACTCACTTTGGCCTTGCGGATATCTTATTTGCCTGAACGAGAGCCAGTCAGCCTGAGTATGCGTGTGCCCAGCCTTTCGCCAAATGCAATTTTTGGGGTGGAGTAACTCTTCAAGGTCACGGTTGAACCAGGGGCTGAACCTGTTTTTAATTCTCATTTTCTTTATGGGGGTGTGTTTGTTAAGGAGCAGTTCTATCTCTTCAGTTTAACCCCAAGAAGTTCTGGAAAACGGTTAAAGACCTGGAGAATAAACCCTCCTCCTCACAGCTGCCCATGTCCCTTAATGTTGATGATGTGGTTGTTACTGACAAGAAGCACATGGCTGAGCTCTTTAATAATCACCACTTCATTAAGTCAGGATTCTTATATGACTCACCCATGACTCCTTCCCCATCCAACATTTTCTCATCTCCCACCCCTTCTAATGCATCTAGCAGGCAGTCACTGAGTCCGAGGTGCTAAAGGAGCTCCTTAAACTTGACCCCAAAAAAACATCTGGGTCAGATGGTTTAGACCCTTCTTTAAGGTTGGTGCTGATATCATCTCTGACCTATTTAACCTGTCTCTGACCTATTAAACCTATCTCTGACCTATTTAACCTGTCTCTGACCTATTAAACCTATCTCTGACCTATTAAACCTATCTCTGACCTATTTAACCTGTCTCTGACCTATTAAACCTGTCTCTGACCTATTAAACCTATCTCTGACCTATTTAACCTGTCTCTGACCTATTAAACCTATCTCTGACCTATTTAACCTGTCTCTGACCTATTAAACCTATCTCTGACCTATTTAACCTGTCTCTGACCTATTAAACCTATCTCTGACCTATTAAACCTATCTCTGACCTATTTAACCTGTCTCTGACCTATTAAACCTATCTCTGACCTATTTAACCTGTCTCTGACCTATTTAACCTGTCTCTGACCTATTAAACTTATCTCTGACCTATTTAACCTGTCTCTGACCTATTAAACCTATCTCTGACCTATTTAACCTGTCTCTGACCTATTAAACCTGTCTCTGACCTATTTAACCTGTCTCTGACCTATTTAATCTGTCTCTGACCTATTTAACCTGTCTCTGACCTATTAAACCTATCTCTGACCTATTTAACCTGTCTCTGACCTATTTAACCTATCTCTGACCTATTTAACCTGTCTCTGACCTATTAAACCTATCTCTGACCTATTAAACCTATCTCTGACCTATTTAACCTGTCTCTGACCTATTTAACCTGTCTCTGACCTATTTAACCTGTCTCTAACCTATTAAACCTATCTCTGACCTATTAAACCTATCTCTGACCTATTAAACCTATCTCTGGCCTATTAAACCTATCTCTGACCTATTTAACCTGTCTCTGACCTATTAAACCTGTCTCTGACCTATTAAACCTGTCTCTGACCTATTTAACCTATCTCTGACCTATTTAACCTGTCTCTGACCTATTAAACCTGTCTCTGACCTATTAAACCTGTCTCTGACCTATTAAACCTGTCTCTGACGTATTAAACCTGTCTCTGACCTATTTAACCTGTCTCTGACCTATTTAACCTGTCTCTGACCTATTTAACCTGTCTCTAACCTATTAAACCTATCTCTGACCTATTAAACCTATCTCTGACCTATTAAACCTGTCTCTGACCTATTAAACCTATCTCTGACCTATTAAACCTATCTCTGACCTATTAAAACTATCTCTGGCCTATTAAACCTATTTCTGACCTATTAAACCTGTCTCTGACCTATTAAACCTATCTCTGACCTATTAAACCTGTCTCTGACCTATTAAACCTATCTCTGACCTATTAAACCTATCTCTGGCCTATTTAACCTGTCTCTGACCTATTAAACCTATCTCTGACCTATTAAACCTATCTCTGACCTATTAAACCTATCACTGGCCTATTAAACCTGTCTCTGACCTATTTAACCTGTATCTGACCTATTAAACTTATCTCTGACCTATTTAACCTGTCTCTGACCTATTAAACCTATCTCTGACCTATTTAACCTGTCTCTGACCTATTAAACCTGTCTCTGACCTATTTAACCTGTCTCTGACCTATTTAATCTGTCTCTGACCTATTTAACCTGTCTCTGACCTATTAAACCTATCTCTGACCTATTTAACCTGTCTCTGACCTATTTAACCTATCTCTGACCTATTTAACCTGTCTCTGACCTATTAAACCTATCTCTGACCTATTAAACCTATCTCTGACCTATTTAACCTGTCTCTGACCTATTTAACCTGTCTCTGACCTATTTAACCTGTCTCTAACCTATTAAACCTATCTCTGACCTATTAAACCTATCTCTGACCTATTAAACCTATCTCTGGCCTATTAAACCTATCTCTGACCTATTTAACCTGTCTCTGACCTATTAAACCTGTCTCTGACCTATTAAACCTGTCTCTGACCTATTTAACCTATCTCTGACCTATTTAACCTGTCTCTGACCTATTAAACCTGTCTCTGACCTATTAAACCTGTCTCTGACCTATTAAACCTGTCTCTGACATATTAAACCTATCTCTGACCTATTAAACCTATCTCTGACCTATTAAACCTATCACTGGCCTATTAAACCTGTCTCTGACCTATTTAACCTGTATCTGACCTATTAAACTTATCTCTGACCTATTTAACCTGTCTCTGACCTATTAAACCTATCTCTGACCTATTTAACCTGTCTCTGACCTATTAAACCTGTCTCTGACCTATTTAACCTGTCTCTGACCTATTTAATCTGTCTCTGACCTATTTAACCTGTCTCTGACCTATTAAACCTATCTCTGACCTATTTAACCTGTCTCTGACCTATTTAACCTATCTATCTCTGACCTATTTAACCTGTCTCTGACCTATTAAACCTATCTCTGACCTATTAAACCTATCTCTGACCTATTTAACCTGTCTCTGACCTATTTAACCTGTCTCTGACCTATTTAACCTGTCTCTAACCTATTAAACCTATCTCTGACCTATTAAACCTATCTCTGACCTATTAAACCTATCTCTGGCCTATTAAACCTATCTCTGACCTATTTAACCTGTCTCTGACCTATTAAACCTGTCTCTGACCTATTAAACCTGTCTCTGACCTATTTAACCTATCTCTGACCTATTTAACCTGTCTCTGACCTATTAAACCTGTCTCTGACCTATTAAACCTGTCTCTGACCTATTAAACCTGTCTCTGACATATTAAACCTGTCTCTGACCTATTTAACCTGTCTCTGACCTATTTAACCTGTCTCTGACCTATTTAACCTGTCTCTAACCTATTAAACCTATCTCTGACCTATTAAACCTATCTCTGACCTATTAAACCTGTCTCTGACCTATTAAACCTATCTCTGACCTATTAAACCTGTCTCTGACCTATTTAACCGGTCTCTAACCTATTAAACCTATCTCTGACCTATTAAACCAATCTCTGACCTATTTAACCTGTCTCTGACCTATTAAACCTGTCTCTGACCTATTAAACCTGTCTCTGACCTATTAAACCTATCTCTGACCTATTTAAACCTGTCTCTGACCTATTTAACCTGTCTCTGACCTATTTAACCTGTCTCTGACCTATTAAACCTGTCTCTGACCTATTAAACCTATCTCTGACCTATTTAACCTGTCTCTGACCTATTAAACCTATCTCTGACCTATTTAAACCTGTCTCTGACCTATTAAACCTATCTCTGACCTATTTAACCTGTCTCTGACCTATTAAACCTAACCTATTTAACCTATCTCTGACCTATTAAACCTATCTCTGACCTATTTAACCTATCTCTGACCTGACCTACCTATTAAACCTATCTCTGACCTATTAAACCTATCTCTGACCTATTAAACCTGTCTCTGACCTATTAAACCTATCTCTGACCTATTTAACCTATCTCTGACCTATTAAACCTATCTCTGGCCTATTAAACCTATCTCTGACGTATTAAACCTGTCTCTGACCTATTAAACCTATCTCTGACCTATTTAACCTGTCTCTGACCTATTTAACCTGTCTCTGACCTATTTAACCTGTCTCTGACCTATTAAACCTATCTCTGACCTATTAAACCTATCTCTGACCTATTAAACCTATCTCTGACCTATTAAACCTATCTCTGACCTATTTAACCTGTCTCTGACCTATTAAACCTGTCTCTGACCTATTAAACCTGTCTCTGACCTATTAAACCTATCTCTGACCTATTTAACCTGTCTCTGACCTATTAAACCTGTCTCTGACCTATTAAACCTGTCTCTGACCTATTAAACCTGTCTCTGACCTATTAAACCTATCTCTGACCTATTTAACCTGTCTCTAACCCCATATTAAACCTATCTCTGACCTATTAAACCTATCTCTGACCTATTAAACCTACCTATTAAACCTGTCTCTGACCTATTAAACCTGTCTCTGACCTATTTAACCTATCTCTGACCTATTTAACCTGTCTCTGACCTATTAAACCTGTCTCTGACCTATTAAACCTATCTCTGACCTATTTAACCTGTCTCTGACCTATTTAACCTGTCTCTGAAATATTTAACCTGTCTCTGACGTATTTAACCTATCTCTGACCTATTTAACCTATCTCTGACGTATTTAACCTGTCTCTGACCTATTAAACCTATCTCTGACCTATTAAACCTGTCTCTGACCTATTAAACCTATCTCTGACCTATTAAAACTATCTCTGGCCTATTAAACCTATCTCTGACCTATTAAACCTGTCTCTGACCTATTAAACCTATCTCTGACCTATTAAACCTATCTCTGACCTATTTAACCTGTCTCTGACCTATTAAACCTATCTCTGACCTATTAAACCTATCTCTGACCTATTAAACCTATCACTGGCCTATTAAACCTATCTCTGACCTATTAAACCTGTCTCTGACGTATTAAACCCATCTCTGACCTATTAAACCTGTCTCTGACCTATTAAACCTATCTCTGACCTATTAAACCTATCTCTGGCCTATTAAACCTGTCTCTGACCTATTAAACCTATCTCTGACCTATTAAACCTGTCTCTGACCTATTAAACCTATCTCCGACCTATTAAACCTATCTCTGACCTATTTAACCTGTCTCTGACCTATTAAACCTATCTCTGACCTATTTAACCTGTCTCTGACGTATTTAACCTGTCTCTGACGTATTTAACCTGTCTCTGACCTATTAAACCTATCTCTGACCTATTTAACCTATCTCTGACGTATTTAACCTGTCTCTCCTCTCTGGGGAGGTTCCCATTGCTTGGAAGGCAGTAAATATCCATTATTTACAGTGGAAGATCAAGCTGATCCTAACTGTTATAGGCCTATTTCTCTTTTGCCCTATTTATCAAAAGTGTTAGAATAACTAGTTAATAATCAACTGACTGGCTTTCTTGATGTCTATAATATTCTCTCTGATATGCAATCTGGTTTCCCGCTCAGGTTATGGATGTGTCACTGCAACCTTAAAGGTCCTGAATGATGTCACCATTGCCCTTGATTCTAAGCAATGTTGTGCTACTATTTTTATTGACTTGGCCAAATCTTTATACGGTAGACCATTCCATTCTTGTGGGCCGGATAAGGAGGATTGGTGTCTCTGAGACGTCTTTGGCCTGGTTTGCTAACTACCTCTCTCAAAGAGTGCAGTGTATAAAGTCAGAACATCTGCTGTCTCAGCCACTGCCTGTCACCAAGGGAGTACCCCAAGGCTCGATCCTAGGCCCTACAATCTCTCATCCATTTATATGCAGATGATACAGTTGTATACTCAGCTGG
>NC_060186.1:64645411-64662911 GCF_021184085.1 Oncorhynchus gorbuscha | reverse complement strand
TCTATAAACATGAATTTTGGACCCAATTAAAAAATCTCCAGGTAACAACATCTTGATAGAACAAAATGAACACAAATAAACAACAACCACTTCACAACAGAGAACAACACCTGCAGAACAAGAGCCTAAGATAATTGAACAGTCATTGGGTTGGTAGAGTGAATAAAAAGTGTTGAACATGGCCACCATGTGTGGTACAGTACAGTACATGTGGTGCAGTAGCAACAGAAAATACTCTGTCAGGCCACGGACTCATGATGGGATGGCGATGTGGGATGGTGATTTGTGGTTTAAGACGTTTAAACATGGAGTTAGCAACACCCTAGTTGTGGGTTTAGTTTAGTGGGAAGATGTATTTTTTGGCAATAGCTCAGTGTAGATTGTGGAGGCCCACATCTGATCTTTCTTTATAAGAAATGCTGCTTGCATGAAGATGACAGGGACAAAACTGTAGCATCATATTTCTGTGTTTCAGAAATGCCTCCTCTGCCTTGGGGCTGGGGGGTGGAGGGAGAAGGAGGGCAAATGTCTGCATTTGTAACGCCTTCATTGTGCCTAAATAGGCATTGCAGCTATGTTTTGTGTTCTATTTAAATGTATGTCAGAAAATCTACGACAGTATGTGCATATTTGTGATATATGTGCATCGTGTGTAGCTAAATGAGTTCCCTATGCCTCAGATCCCAAATGATGACGTGAACACATTGTGAGAATCTAACATGCAGTGAGTTTAGCATGATCATTCAAAAAAACACTGTGGGAGGGAGGGCTGTAACCCAGTTCCTAACTAGCCCTGCTGCAGTATACGTAACATATGCCTAGGGACCAAAAATAGACCCTCCTCACACACACTTGCGCCCAAGAATTGATAAACCCTTGGACATACTCACCCGCACACACATACATGCTTGCTCATACAGGCACACACACCACACACACACACACCACACACACACACATACATGCTTGCTCATACAGGCACACACACCACACACACACATATACATGCTTGCTCATACAGGCACACACACCACACACACACACATACATGCTTGCTCATACAGGCACACACACCACACACACACACATACATGCTTGCTCATACAGGCACACACACCACACACACACATATACATGCTTGCTCATACAGGCACACACACCACGCACACACATATACATGCTTGCTCATATAGGCACACACACCACACACACACATATACATGCTTGCTCATACAGGCACACACACCACACACACACATATACATGCTTGCTCATACAGGCACACACACCACACACACACATATACATGCTTGCTCATACAGGCACACACACCACACACACATATATACATGCTTGCTCATACAGGCACACACACCACACACACACATATACATGCTTGCTCATACAGGCACACACACCACACACACACATATACATGCTTGCTCATACAGGCACACACACCACACACACACATATACATGCTTGCTCATACAGGCACACACACCACACACACATATATACATGCTTGCTCATACAGGCACACACACCACACACACATATACATGCTTGCTCATACAGGCACACACACCACACACACACACATACATGCTTGCTCATACAGGCACACACACCACACACACACATATACATGCTTGCTCATACAGGCACACACACCACACACACACATATACATGCTTGCTCATACAGGCACACACACCACACACACACACATACATGCTTGCTCATACAGGCACACACACCACACACACACACACGCTTGCTTACACATGCACACACAAGCAATAGTATGTGTGTGTGTGTGTGTGTGTGTGTGTGTGTGTGTGTGTGTGTGTGTGTGTGTGTGTGTGTGTGTGTGTGTGTGTGTGTGTGTGTGTGTGTGTGTGTGTGTGTGTGTGTGTGTGTGTGTGTGTGTGTGTGTGTGTGCGCGCGTGTGTGTGTGTGTGTGTGTGTGTGTGTGTGTTGTGGCTGAGTTTTGGGCGCAGGGGAAGCGCCTGCCGTGGCTCAGATGGCGACAGATGGCTAGAGACAAATCAGCCTGGGAATCAGGAACCCTGTCCCTCTTACTCTGTGTTGAGGACGTTCTGCCATGCTGGGAAATGTTGCTCCAGAACTTGGTTGGTGTCTATGAGTGTGTGTGGGGATATATTGCACCTTGGTGGTACAGTATATGCTTGTGTGGGGTTGAACTGGGTTATGTAAAGCCCTCATAACACCTGTTTAGAAACATGAGTAAGACACACACCACGACTTGACTGTGGAGCAAAGCTCACTTTTACAAGAAGATGTCAGTCCTGCCCTCTCAATGACTCAATGACTGCCGTTCAGACTTGAATACACACACGTAAACACATGCACACGTACACACGCGCACACACACACTCGTGTTTGCAGTACTTACTTATGCATTGAGAGGGCACAATAATAATCTCTCTATATCAGTTACCTAGAATAGCATGTTATTGTCTTTTTCATGACCAGGCTACTGTCTCCTCATCCCAGTAACATTGTACCTCTTGGTTGCAATAATCTTTGGGACATTATTATTCTCAATGAAGTACTTTGCGATCTGCTGATAAATTACAGCTCAGGAGTTTCTGGAGTGACTGCTAAGACAACCTGTGCATGAAGTAGGTTTTCCTATAGAGGGAATTCAGAGTCCTTCTTGTCTAAGTGCTGTTCACTTCAAACCCTGCTCTGTGTGCTGCTACTTTATGTACTGGTAGTATGCAGCCAGTCACATTGTTTGTGTGTGTGTGGGGGTATGTATGTCAGTGTGCATATGCCAGGGTGAATGTGTGTTTATGTGAGGGCATGCATATATGTGTGTGTGTGTTACGAACCCTTTGTCCCTGCAGTCTAGGGGGGATGGAAACGAGACCCGTAACATATCTCATGCATATCATAACAGTGAAAAGGAACAGTGAGAACTAAAATAATATTTTTAGTAGTTGTAATGTTTTCTATTAGTGGCTGATTGTGGCTGTTTTACATTCAAGAGGACACACTGATGGTTTGGGATAAGAATAGTAACAGGTCAAACACCTTCGGCCAATCAGTAAAGATGCTACTGGCACTCAGCCAATGAGGAAAAGGTTTGTTGGCATGGCCGCAGTGCGTAAGGAGATTATTGGCAGGTCAAATATGGATAAGGGGAGATGGAGTCAGATAATGCAGGAATGTTAGTTGGCTATTTTTGAGACGTGAAAGGCATGCTAGTTGTGTGTGTGTGTGTGTGTGTGTGCGTGTGCGTGTGTGCGGTGTGTGTGTGTGCGGTGTGTGTGTGTGTGTGTGTGGTGTGTGTGTGCGTGTGTGTGCGTGTGTGTGTGCCACTCTGCCACTCCATCGCCTCCCCCTTTCCCTCCTATAATAACCATCTCTTTCCCTTCTCACCTCCTGACCACACCACCTGTCTTCTCCTCTCTCCCTATCTTCTCCTCTCCTCCCTCACTCCCTTTCCTCCTCCTTCTCTCCCTAAATCAGCATGTGGTCTCTCCTGAGGGAGTGTGAGCAAATTGAATGAGAAAAACTCCATTAATCATTCTATCAGCTCTGGGTCCTCGCTCCTCTATCGCTTTTCTATCAGGCACCGGCAACTTCTACTTGTTGAGGTCCTAACTTTCTTATCAGGCACTTTTACTGGCCAGAGCTACTTGTGAGGTCTTTGCAGGGGCTCATGAGACTGCTCCTCGGGCACTCAGAGTGAGATACACTCCCTAAGTATTTATTTGGACAGTAAAGCTAAAACATTGAATTTGGCTCTATACACCAGTATTTTTTATTTGATATATACACATGCTTGTTACATGAGGCAACAGTACAGAATGACATATTTTATTTGAAGGTATTTTCATCTGATTCAGAAATGAATGTTGATGTTTCTAGTCCCCCCATTTGATGGTGTCATAAGTATTTGGACGAACTCACTTATAGTGTATTAAGTATTTGGTCCCATATTCCTAGCACACAATGACTACATCAAGCTTGTGACTCTACAAACTTGTTGGATGTATTTGCAGTTTGTTTTGGTTGTGTTTAGGATTATGTTGTGCCCAATAGAAATGAATGGTAAACAATGTATTGTGTCTATTTGTAGTTACTTTTATTGTAAACAAGATTCAAATATGTTTCAGAACACTTATAAATTGATGTGAATGCTACTATGATTATGGATAATCATGAATGAATGGTGAATAATGATTAGTGAGAAAGTTACATGTATATTCTCCTATTTACTTAGATAAGGCTTCTTTGAATGCACAAACACACTAGCCTATTCCTCTCCTTAGCCTGTCTCTCTGACCATCTGTCCCTCTGTCTACTCACCGTGGCAACTGCAGCTGGCCTGGCAGGGCTGATGTGTGTTGCTAGGTCAGGCTGGCAGGGCTGATGTGTGTTGCTAGGTCAGGCTGGCAGGGCTGATGTGTGTTGCTAGGTCAGGCTGGCACGACGGAGGTCCGGAACGGTGATACAGACAGAGAATCAGTTTCCCCTTGAAGACAATGTCCCGAAAGGGGAGAGAGACAGGAAGACAATGTTCCTACAGAGGATAGAGACAGGAAGACAATGTTTCTACAGGGGAGAGAGACAGGAAGACAATGTCCTGAAAGGGGAAAGAGACAGGAAGAAAATGTTCCTACAGGGGATAGAGACAGGAAGACAATGTTCCTACAGGGGATAGAGACAGGAAGACAATGTTCCTACAGGGGTGAGAGACAGGAATACAATGTTCCTACAGGGGATAGAGACAGCAAGACAATGTTCCTACAGGGGTGAGAGACAGGAATACAATGTTCCTACAGGGGATAGAGACAGGAAGACAATGTTCCTACAGGGGGAGAGAGACAGGAAGACAATGTTCCTACAGGGGAGAGAGACAGGAAGACAATGTTCCTACAGGGGGAGAGAGACAGGAAGACAATGTTCCTACAGGGAAGAGAGACAGGAAGACAATGTCCTGAAAGGGGAAAGAGACAGGAAGAAAATGTTCCTACAGGGGATAGAGACAGGAAGACAATGTTCCTACAGGGGGAGAGAGACAGGAAGACAATGTTCCTACAGGGGTGAGAGACAGGAATACAATGTTCCTACAGGGGATAGAGACAGGAAGACAATGTTCCTACAGGGGGAGAGAGACAGGAAGACAATGTTCCTACAGGGGAGAGAGACAGGAAGACAATGTTCCTACAGGGGATAGAGACAGGAAGACAATGTTCCTACAGGGGAGAGAGACAGGAAGACAATGTTTCAACAGGGGAGAGAGACAGGAAGACAATGTTCCTACAGGGGAGAGAGACAGGAAGACAATGTTCCTACAGGGGATAGAGACAGGAAGACAATGTTCCTACAGGGGAGAGAGACAGGAAGACAATGTTTCAACAGGGGAGAGAGACAGGAAGACAATGTTCCTACAGGGGAGAGAGACAGGAAGACAATGTTCCTACAGGAGGAGAGAGACAGGAAGACAATGTTCCTACAGGGGAGAGAGACAGGAAGACAATGTTCCTACAGGGGAGAGAGACAGGAAGACAATGTTCCTACAGGGGAGAGAGACAGGAAGACAATGTTCCTACAGGGGAGAGAGACAGGAAGACAATGTTCCTACAGGGGAGAGAGACAGGAAGACAATGTTCCTACAGGGGAGAGAAACAGGAAGACAATGTTTCTTCAGGGGAGAGAGACAGGAAGACAATGTTTATACAGGGGAGAGAGACAGGGAAGACAATATTCCTATAGGGGTGAGAGACAGGAAGACAATGTTTCTACCGGGGAGAGAGACAGGAAGACAATGTTCCTACAGGGGTGAAAGACAGGAAGACATTGTTCCTACAGGGGTGAGAGACAGGAAGACAATGTTCCTACAGGGGAGAGAGACAGGAAGAAAATGTTCCTACAGGTGTGAGAGACAGGAAGACAATGTTCCTACAGGGGATAGAGACAGGAAGACAATGTTCCTACAGGGGGAGAGAAACAGGAAGACAATATTCCTACAGGGGAGAGAGACAAGAAGACAATGTTCCTACAGGGGTGAGAGACAGGAAGACGGATACAAAAAGGCTTCGGAAGTTTGTCATTTCCACTTTGAAATTTCAGACTTGATTTTCAATGTTAATTAGTATGTGAAGTGTGTGTGTGTGTGTGTGTGTGTGTGTGTGTGTGTGTGTGTGTGTGTGTGTGTGTGTGTGTGTGTGTGTGTGTGTGTGTGTGTGTGTGTGTGTGTGTGTGTGTGTGTGTGTGTGTGTGTGTGTGTGTGTGTGTGTGTGTGTGTGTGTGTGTTTGTATGCACTTATGCAGTGTGTGTGTTAAACTCTCCCAGTGAGGATACTTGATAACATTTTATTGTACTGCATAAACTACCTAGGCTATACCATTGATTCTCTCTCCCACATCCACTTCTCTAGCTCGTTACCTCTCTGAAACATACTGCAAGAAGGAACATAAAGTAACATAAAGTAAAGGTTAAGGATGCTATAAGTGTTGAAGTGGGAGATATCTTGACTATCTCTTGCAGCCTGTGTCCCAATAACATAGAGTATATCGACTTCATAATGTACTTATTCATCCTATACAGTGTTTCCCAAATAGTGAGTTTAGACCACTAAGTCTGCTGTGTCTGTCTGTCGGGACCTACTTGTTTTTTAAATAAAATATCTCACTGTCTGATCCCAGGTTTGTCCAGGTTTTCCAGCATGTTTGGGAAGAAGAAAAAGAGGCTGGAGATTTCAGCTCCATCTAACTTCGAGCACCGGGTCCACACGGGTTTCGATGCGCGGGAGCAGAAGTTCACTGGCCTGCCCCAGCAATGGCAGAGTCTCCTGGCAGACACAGCCAACAGGCCGAAGCCCATGGTAGACCCCTCCTATATCACGCCCATACAGCTGGCTCCTATGAAGGTAGACAAACGGTGATACTCTGTCTGTCTCTATTTTCTCATTCATGTCTCTTTCCTTCTTTCTTTCCCTCGGATTCTCTCTCATCTCCCTTTTTAATCCCCTTTCTTATATTATATTTTACTTAATGGGTTGTGAAATCTGTTGTGAAATGTAATGCTTTTAATTGTATAGAACTGTCTTAATTTTGCTGGACCCCAGGAAGAGTAGCTGCTGACTTTGTAGCAGCTAATGGGGATCCATAATAAATACTTTTCCTTTCTCCTTCTCCCTCCCTCCCTCCCTCCCTCCCTCCCTCCCTCCCTCCCTCCCTCCCTCCCTCCCTCCCTCCCTCCCTCCCTCCCTCCCTCCCTATACACACCGGGTGTCCTTGAGCACCAGTCTGGCTCCATTCACATGTTATGAGCTGATATGTTGTTATGAGCTGATATGTTGGGAAGATTCTTCTAGGTGTTAGATGTAACATAGTAAATGTAAATCCGGGATGCTATGATATGTTATGTTTCGAATGGTATATATTCATTTTTGGAGGTCCATCATCCATTTTGTATGATATGTTATGAATTGCAATTCGTACATTATGTTACGTTATGTTTGTTGTGGCTAATGTTAAGTAGGTGGCTAATGTTAGCTAGGCTAGGGGTTAGAGTTCAGGTTAAGGTTAGAGTTTTGAGTTAGGTAAAAGGGTTAAGGTTAAGGTTAGAGTTTTGAGTTAGGTAAAAGGGTTAAGGTTAGGGTTAGCTAACATGCTAAGTAGTGGCAAAGTAGCTAAAAAGTAGTAAGCCATTGCAAAGTTGCTAATGACCTAATTAAATGCTAGACGTTCGCGTTATATGCCAACCCATCCACCCCGACCAACTACCCTACTTTAGATTTTGCCTTAAGTAACCTTCTGTCCTATGTAACCATACCAAAATAACATATCATACTAATTTAAGTGTACCCGGGTGTACGTTTACTATGTTACGTCTAGTCTATGAGACCAGGCTGTTCCACAACATGTACACGCTTCCTCAAGGCTCTAAGAAGCCATATACCTTGTTAAAAGATATAGACCTTGAACTTCTGGTAGTACCTGAGTTCTCCAGAAATACTCATCTATTCACAGGTTGATTGTTATATTCTTCAATGTTCCATTATTGATCCTGGGAGTGTCTGATACCTCCAGTCACTTACATACCTTTAATTCAGCCAGTTGCACAATTAACTGTTTACAATCGACCTATTATAACTGACTTACCAACGCCTAAGGGGATGATTGGATGGCCATGAAAGACTAAGGTATTTTTGGCCATGCTGATTGGCTAGTGGTGAGCTCGTTGCCAAATGTGCAGATAACAAAAATCGAAGGTACCTTTGGACAAACTGATTGGCTAGTGGCAAGCTTATTACCAAACGTGCAGATAACAAAAGTGCTGCCGTAACTAGGATAAGAGCGTCTGCTAAATGACTTAAATGTAAATGTAGTAATTGTTAAGAGAAATTCAATATCCTATCATTTTTCTTGATAAAACAAATCGGATACAATCTCTTTGCAGATGACAGTGTAAAGTGAATTGCCCATGTTTCCTCCTCTGTGACTGTGTTCTGCCTTGTCCCTGAATGTTCCTATGCTGTGTTGTGCTTCAATGACTCATTTATATGCTAGTTTATTCAATAGGGCCAGATACAATTAATACACAGGCAAATTGACTCCTCAACAGTCAGAAGCATTTCACCATCGTGCTTTAGCCTATGCTAGTGTACAGCAGCAGTCCCTGAAGTTGTAATGCCTGTTTATAACACTACTCCTTTAGGAAGCATCAGAGGGGTTTCTGAAGGGATTCTGTTTAGTGTGTGGCTGCTAGCTGTTGTAAGTAGGTGTCCTAGACCTATTGGTCCAGCCTGTGGTAGTGGTAGTGTCAGTGTAGACATTCTACTCTTCTCCTGCTCCGTCTGTGGAGTCCCACTCATACTGCATGTTTGGCCCCCCGGCCCACCGGCCCACCGGCTCTCAGCCCCCGGCCCACCGGCCCTCAGCCCCCGCCCCCGGCTCTCAGCCCACCGGCCCTCAGCCCCCTGGCCCTCAGCCCCCGGCCCCCGGCTCTCGGCCCCCAGCCCCCGGCCCTCAGCCCTCACACCCTGTGTTCTGTGTCTCTACACCTGCTTGCACTTTTATTTATTGTCATTCTTTGCTGTACAATAAACTGACATAAGCCAACGACACACACAACACGGATATACACTTTATCGTTTCAGCAACTGTTTTTATAGTTAATAATCAAACTGAATAGCTGGTACTGATAAAATAATCGATAAAGAATTGTCGTTGATTGTCAACAACAGTGCAAATAATCCTCGAAGCTAAAAGCACTTAGTCAGAAGAGGCCTTACCGACAGTTTAATATAAACATTCTCATAGCAGTAGACCATCATCTTAGATAAATTCATAAGCAGCATACGTAGCCTGCTTAGCCTCACTGCTTCTAAACTTACCGGTCTTGAAATGGTCCGTATTTGGCAGTGTTGCATTGCACATCTCTAGGATACATTTGTAGCAGTAGCTTATTCAAAGAGATGGGTATTATCTTCAGCATTATCCACTACGCTACGCTAGTCTATGAGGAGCCACTGGCATTTGGGAGGATAGGAGCGAGAGGACATGCCATCACAGGATATGACATCAGAAATATATTTAAATACTTCCTGTCTAACCTTAATTGACATTCTACCTCTAACTTAAAAAAGGTTTTAGACATCTGCAGCAACTACACAAAAACACTTTTTTTTTGTCAAACAGATCTTTCTAGAACAGCACTGTTGCCATTGGAGATATCTCTGAAGAGGGGAAACAAGACTTTAATTCTGTTGCTCTCTTCACAGATATCTCCCAAGAAAATCCGGTCGGCCGAAACTCCCTTGCGAAAAGTATGACTTCTACTACCCTTCACTTCCCTTTTCTTTTTTTCCTTTTTTTGGTCACATACAGTCACAACCACACACCGCTGGTCTTCTTTAACTACATCTCTCCAAAACTACCTGTCCACATGCACACTTCCTGTCCTCAAGTGGAAGTAGTGTGTTTAGGTGGCTGGGAGGGGAGGGGGGGGGCATAGTACATATGACATATTTTATCTCTCATATGCATGACCCCGAAAAGTGGCAATTCTGTATAGGTAGCGGAATGCTGTTCATTTTCTTTTTATTGACTATTTTCTTTCCAAGATGTGCCTGCGTTGATGGGGATATATGGGTGTGAAGTGCATGCTCCCATGGCCTGCTATAAAGAGCACATTTGTGTAAAAAGAATAGAATTTTAAATAATTTCAAATACTGCATCTGTGCTTGATTGAGCTTGTCTGTTGCCATGGAACCACTAGAAGAAAAGCCTTGAAAGTGTAAAAGTCTCCCACCTGGCCCTCCAGGCAGGGCAAAGCAAATGCTAAAAATATTTGAAAGATTTCAGATGGTATTTGAACCCAGGACTGACACAGAGCCAATAGAAAAATAGGTCATAGGGGTTTGCATGTTTTTCAGAACACTCCCTGCCCTACCACATCAACCAACAACTAACTAACCAACTGGCCTGAGCCAGTTCCATTACTCACTCCAGCTCACATACACACAAACACGCACACACGCACACACTGCAGCTTTCTCTCCACATAAATTAATTTTACATTTACATTTAAGTCATTTAGCAGACGCTCTTATCCAGAGCGACTTACAAATTGGTGCAATCACCTTATGACATCCAGTGGGACAGTCACTTAACAATAGTGCATCTAAAACTAGGGGGGGGGTGGGGTGAGAGGGATTACTTAACCTATCCTAGGTATTCCTTAAAGAGGTGGGGTTTCAGGTGTCTCCGGAAGGTGGTGATTGACTCCGCTGTCCTGGCGTCGTGATGGAGTTTGTTCCACCATTGGGGGGGCCAGGGCAGCGAACAGTTTTGACTGGGCTGAGCGGGAGCTGTACTTCCTCAGTGGTAGGGAGGCGAGCAGGCCAGAGGTGGATGAACGCAGTGCCCTTGTTTGGGTGTAGGGCCTGATCAGAGCCTGGAGGTACTGAGGTGCCGTTCCCCTCACAGCTCCGTAGGCAAGCACCATGGTCTTGTAGCGGATGCGAGCTTCAACTGGAAGCCAGTGGAGAGAACGGAGGAGCGGGGTGACGTGAGAGAACTTGGGAAGGTTGAACACCAGACGGGCTGCGGCGTTCTGGATGAGTTGTAGGGGTTTAATGGCACAGGCAGGGAGCCCAGCCAACAGCGAGTTGCAGTAATCCAGACGGGAGATGACAAGTGCCTGGATTAGGACCTGCGCCGCTTCCTGTGTGAGGCAGGGTCGTACTCTGCGGATGTTGTAGAGCATGAACCTACAGGAACGGGCCACCGCCTTGATGTTAGTTGAGAACGACAGGGTGTTGTCCAGGATCACGCCAAGGTTCTTGGCGCTCTGGGAGGAGGACACAATGGAGTTGTCAACCGTGATGGCGAGATCATGGAACGGGCAGTCCTTCCCGGGAGGAAGAGCAGCTCCGTCTTGCCGAGGTTCAGCTTGAGGTGGTGATCCGTCATCCACACTGATATGTCTGCCAGACATGCAGAGATGCGATTCGCCACCTGGTCATCAGAAGGGGGAAAGGAGAAGATCAATTGTGTGTCGTCTGCATAGCAATGATAAGAGAGACCATGTGAGGTTATGACAGAGCCAAGTGACTTGGTGTATAGCGAGAATAGGAGAGGGCCAAGAACAGAGCCCTGGGGACACCAGTGGTGAGAGCGCGTGGTGAGGAGACAGATTCTCGCCACGCCACCTGGTAGGAGCGACCTGTCAGGTAGGACGCAATCCAAGCGTGGGCCGCGCCGGAGATGCCCAACTCGGAGAGGGTGGAGAGGAGGATCTGATGGTTCACAGTATCGAAGGCAGCCGATAGATCTAGAAGGATGAGAGCAGAGGAGAGAGAGTTAGCTTTAGCAGTGCGGAGCGCCTCCGTGATACAGAGGAGAGCAGTCTCAGTTGAATGACTAGTCTTGAAACCTGACTGATTTGGATCAAGAAGGTCATTCAGAGAGTGATAGCGGGAGAGCTGGCCAAGGACGGCACGTTCAAGAGTTTTGGAGAGAAAAGAAAGAAGGGATACTGGTCTGTAATTGTTGACATCGGAGGGATCGAGTGTAGGTTTTTTCAGAAGGGGTGCAACTCTCGCTCTCTTGAAGACGGAAGGGACGTAGCCAACGGTCAGGGATGAGTTGATGAGCGAGGTGAGGTAAGGAGAAGGTCTCCGGAAATGGTCTGGAGAAGAGAGGAGGGGATAGGGTCAAGCGGGCAGGTTGTTGGGCGGCCGGCCGTCACAAGACGCGAGATTTCATCTGGAGAGAGAGGGAGAAAGAGGTCAGAGCACAGGGTAGGGCAGTGTGAGCAGAACCAGCGGTGTCGTTTGACTTAGCAAACGAGGATCGGATGTCGTCGACCTTCTTTTCAAAATGGTTGACGAAGTCATCTGCAGAGAGGGAGGAGGGGGGAGGGGGCGGAGGATTCAGGAGGGAGGAGAAGGTGGCAAAGAGCTTCCTAGGGTTGGAGGCAGAAGCTTGGAATTTAGCGTGGTAGAAAGTGGCTTTAGCAGCAGAGACAGAGGAGGAAAATGTAGAGAGGAGGGAGTGAAAGGATGCCAGGTCCGCAGGGAGGCGAGTTTTCCATTTCCGCTCGGCTGCCCGGAGCCCTGTTCTGTGAGCTCGCAATGAGTCATCGAGCCACGGAGCGGGAGGGGAGGACCGAGCCGGCCTGGAGGATAGGGGACATAGAGAGTCAAGGGATGCAGAGAGGGAGGAGAGGAGGGTTGAGGAGGCAGAATCAGGAGATAGGTGGGAGAAGGTTTGAGCGGAGGGAAGAGATGATAGGATGGAAGAGGAGAGAGTAGCGGGGGAGAGAGAGCGAAGGTTGGGACGGCGCGATACCATCCAGTAGGGGCAGTGTGGGAGGTGTTGGATGAGAGCGAGAGGGAAAAGGATACAAGGCAGTGGTCGGAGACTTGGAGGGGAGTTGCAATGAGGTTAGTGGAAGAACAGCATCTAGTAAAGATGAGGTCGAGCGTATTGCCTGCCTTGTGAGTAGGGGGGAAGGTGAGAGGGTGAGGTCAAAAGAGGAGAGGAGTGGAAAGAAGGAGGCAGAGAGGAAAGAGTCAAAGGTAGACGTGGGGAGGTTAAAGTCGCCCAGAACTGTGAGAGGTGAGCATCCTCAGGAAAGGAGCTTATCAAGGCATCAAGCTCATTGATGAACTCTCCGAGGGAACCTGGAGGGCGATAAATGATAAGGATGTTAAGCTTGAAAGGGCTAGTAACTGTGACAGCATGGAATTCAAAGGAGGCGATAGACAGATGGGTAAGGGGAGAAAGAGAGAATGACCACTTGGGAGAGATGAGGATCCCGGTGCCACCACCCCGCTGACCAGACGCTCTCGGGGTGTGCGAGAACACGTGGGCGGACGAAGAGAGAGCAGTAGGAGTAGCAGTGTTGTCTGTGGTGATCCATGTTTCCGTCAGGGCCAAGAAGTCGAGGGACTGGAGGGAGGCATGGGCTGAGATGAACTCTGCCTTGTTGACCGCAGATTGGCAGTTCCAGAGGCTACCGGAGACCTGGAACTCCACGTGGGTCGTGCGCGCTGGGACCACCAGAGTAGGGTGGCCGCGGCCACGCGGTGAGGAGCGTTTGTATGGTCTGTGCAGAGAGGAGAGAACAGGGATAAACCGACACATAGTTGACAGGCTACAGAAGAGGCTACGCTAATGTAAAGGAGATTGGAATGACAAGTGGACTACACGTCTCGAATGTTCAGAAAGTTAAGCTACGTAGCAAGAATCTTATTGACTAAAATGATTAAAATGATACAGTACTGCTGAAGTAGGCCAGCTGGCAGTGGGTGCGTTGTTGACACTACACTAATCAAGTCGTTCCGTTGGGTGTAATAGTTTCTGCAGTGTTGCTATTCGGGGGCTAGCAGGCTAGCTAGCAGTGTTGTTTACGTTACGTTGCGTTAAAAGAACGACAATAGATGGCTAGCGAACCTAGAAAATCGCTCTAGACTACACAATTATCTTTGATACAAAGACGGCTATGTAGCTAGCTAAGTAGCTAGCTACGATCAAACAAATCAAACCGTTGTACTGTAATGAGAATGAAGTGAAAATGTGATACAACCTGTGAATGCGACCGGGTAGTTGAGTTCTATACAGAAGACGTTGGCTAGCGTTGGCTAGCTGTTGGCTAGCTAGCAGAGTCACCTACGTTAAGGACGACAAATAGCTGGCTAGCTAACCTCGGTAAATTAAGATAATCACTCTAAGACTACACACTCTAAACCTAAACAACACAATTATCTTGGATACGATGATACGATGATACGAAGACAGCAAAGACAGCTATGTAGCTAGCTAACACTACACTGATCAAGTCGTTCAGTTGAGTGTAACAGTTTCTCCAGTGCAGCTAATCAGTGGACGTTAGCTAGCTGGCTAGTGAAGACTACGTTAGGACGGCGAAATACGATAATTACGCAATTATCTTTGATACAAAGACGGCTATGTAGCTAGCTGAGAAGAAATTGCTAAGATAAGACAAATCAAACCGTTGTGATATAATGAAATATAATGAAAAAGTTATACTACCCGTTGGAGCGACGTGCAGATGTGACCACTCGCTCCAACCGGAACCGATGACATATGATGTGCGGTTTCTGTGTCGTGAAGGCACAATAAGGCATAATGATGTTTTCCCATTTCAAGAAGAACAGTAGGTAGCCTAGCGGTTAGAGCGTTGTAACCGAAAGGTTGCTGTTTTGAATACCTGAGCCAACAAGGTGAAACCAGATTAACCTCCTGGTAACCTAACCAGGTAAAACTCCAGACCTTATCAGGTATAACGTGGTTCATCTGTTGTAAAAAGGTGTAATATGGGCTACGATGGACCAGTGTTTTTCTAATCAGATCACATGGTTAATAAGAACAAATAGAAATGCTCCTGGCCTTGGGGAGGATGGAAACCCTGCCAAACTGTAGCAACTTTCTACTTGTTCACATGAATGACATTTTAAAAAACGACTAGAGGTGTTTCCTATACAAAGACACAGAGAAAGTGTGTCTTTGTTGGACAATAAAACTCACAGGTCTGAGCTTGCTTTATGCAACTGTAGGACTAATAAAACATGACCTCACAGTCTATGTCAGCTATTGTGTTTATTGATTCCTTCCAGTTAATACGTTTGGATTGAAAATGTCTAGGTAGCCTAGTCAGCCCAGGTTTGAATAGAAACCACATTTGATCCCATTCACACTTTGTCAGAAACGAACGGGCAATGAATACAGTACACAAGGTTAGAGCTTCGTTTAGCCTGGCCAGAGGGCAGGGCGCATAGTAGGCTAGACTATGCAGCTGTTTTTAGTAGTCCACAGTTGATCAGACCATCCGTTTTGTCACTAAAGCACCTTATACTACCCACCACTGCGACTTGTATGCTCTAGTCGGCTGGCCCTCGCTACATATTCGTCGCCAGACCCACTGGCTTCAGGTCATCTACAAGGCCATGCTAGGCAAAGCTCCGCCTTATCTCAGCTCACTGGTCACGATGGCAACACCCATCCGTAGCACGCGCTCCAGCAGGTGTATCTCATTGATCATCCCTAAAGCCAACACCTCATTCGGCCGCCTTTCGTTCCAGTACTCTGCTGCCTGTGACTGGAACGAATTGCAAAAATCGCTGAAGTTGGAGACTTTTATCTCCCTCACCAACTTCAAACATCAGCTAGCTGAGCAGCTAACCGATCGCTGCAGCTGTACATAATCTATTGGTAAATAGCCCACCCATTTTCACCTACCTCATCCCCACAGTTTTTATTTATTTACTTTTCTGCTCTTTTGCACACCAATATCTCTACATGTACATGATCATCTGATCATTTATCACTCCAGTGTTAATCTGCAATATTGTAATTATTCGCCTACCTCCTCATGCCTTTTGCACACATTGTATATAGACTCCCCTTTTTTTCTCTGTGTTATTGACTTGTTAATTGTTTACTCCATGTGTAACTCTGTGTTGTCAGTTCACACTACTATGCTTTATCTTGGCCAGGTCGCAGTTGCAAATGAGAACCTGTTCTCAACTAGCCTACCTGGTTAAATAAAGGTGAAATAAAATTTAAAAAAATAAAAAGACAGCATGTCAGATCTCTAGTGTTTAGGTGTATAGGCTGCTACATTTATGGAAGAGTTTTGGCTTGTCTCTGTTGGGAGTGATCTGTTATCACGCTTGCTAAATAAATACCAGCAACCTGGTCTCAGAGCATTTCATATTATTCTGTACTTCCATTTAGTATGTAATGTTGTGTTTTGTATGGTATGTATTAATTTGTGGATGTCCATCACCCATTTTGTATAATATGTTAGGAATAATAATTCATATTATATGTTACAAATGTTGAAAACATACAGTATGTTATGAATTTCTAATATATACAATATGTAACGAATTAGCAAAACGTGTGATATGTTACAAATTCTAGCTAGGTGGCTAACTTTAGCTCGCACGCTAATGTTAGCTAGCACACTAGGCTAGGGGTTAGGGTTAGGGGTTAGTGTTAATGTTAGGGTTAAGTTTAGGAGTTGGGTTTGGGTTAGGGTTAAGGTTAAGGTTAGGGTTAACTAAAAGGGTTAAGGTTAGGGTTAGGGGTGGGTTAGCTAACACACTAAGTAGTTGCAAACTAGCTAAAAAGTAGTAAGTAATTATCAAGTCTATTATAATTAGCAGTGGTGGAAAAAGTACCCAATTGTCATACTTGAGTAAAAGTAAAGATACCTAAATAGAAAATTACTCAAGTAAAAGTGAAAGTCACCCAGTAAAATACTACTTATTTGTTTTTAAATATACTTTAGCATCAAAAGTAAATGTAATTGCTAAAATATGGAAAGTAAAAGTAAAAGTAGAATTAATATTAATTATATATTAATCAAACCAGACGGCACCATTTTCTATTTAAATAATAAATAAATACGGATAGCCAGGGGCACACTCGAACACACAATTCACAAAAAAGCATTTGTGTTTAGTGAATCCACCAGCTCAGAGGCTATTGCGATGACCAGGGATGTTCTCTTGATAAGTGCGTGAATTTGACCATTTCCTGTCCTTATAAGCATTGAAAATGTAATGAGTACTTTTGGGTGTCAGAGAAAATGTATGAAGTAAAAAGTATATATATTTTTAGGAATGTAGTGAAGTAAAAGTAAAAGTTGTCAAAAAATATAATTGGTAAAGTAAAGTACAGAATCCCAAAAAACGACTTAAGTAGTACTTTAAAGTGTTTTGTCTTTATACCACAGCTAATTAGCTAAAATGGGTCTGGATGAGAATCGAACATGCAACCCTTGGGTTGCTAGAAGTTCACGTTATATGCCCATCCATCCATCCACCCTGACCAATCACCCTCCTTTAGTTTTTGCCTTAAGTATGTATCGGTCTTATATAACCATAAAAACATAACATATTATACGAAATGGTGTGTCTGTAAAGAATAATACGAAATGCTCTGAGAACAGGTTGCAACCGGAGGAAAGGGGAGT
>NC_060186.1:64622911-64640411 GCF_021184085.1 Oncorhynchus gorbuscha | reverse complement strand
GAAGTGCAGAGTTAGAGTTGACACATTACACAGAGAACCAAGACATCATACATCTTATCACTGGAGGTGTTAATACCACTGGATTCTCACCAAGTCAACTTCTTCCAATGACGATGACTGGTGCTCAGTGTTCAGTAGAAACCACTCCTGAATTCTTATGATCTATCTGTCAATAAAATGCATTACTGTATTATTCAGCTTCAATAACAAATTAGTTTAATTAATGCTAGGGATGTTTGCCCAGAGTGGGGGGTTGAAAGGTCACCTATTTCATAATGTCACTTTAGTGTCCATTTGATTTGACTAAGAATTTGGTTTATCATGTCTTTGCACATACACACACACGCACATACACATACATACATTCCTAGACAGAGAGAGCATCTGTATTTCTTGGCAGTCAGAGAGGCTGAAGTGGATAGCATTGATTTAAGCTTTTCTTTTCTCTCCCTCTCGCTCTCCCTCCATCCTCTCCTCCTCCATCCTCTCCTCTTCCATCCTCTTCTCCACCCACTCCTCCTCCATCCTGTCCTCCTCCTCTCCTCATTCTCTCGCTCTGTGTTCATATCTCGATCCTGCCATTCACAGACACACTCTTAATGTCAGAGCCATTGGAGTCACGGTCAGAGAGATATTCCACGCACGCACACACACACACACACACACACACACACACACACACACACACACACACACACACACACACACACACACACACACACACACACACACACACACACACACACACACACACACACACACACACACACACACACACACACACACACACACACACACACACACACACTCTCTCTCTCTACGTCTGAGGTGGATCATTGATTGGTCTCATTGTGACAGCGCATTCTGTTCTGATCATTTGGGGGATTCATTGTATGGGCCTACAGCTTCACCTTGTGGTTAGTTTGAGCCATTGCCTCTGAAACCCCTAAAACACCATAGAGAAAACATCTACCTTGAGGACCTATGTACAGTATGCTAACTGGCCCTGGTTAGGAGGACACCATTTGGCACAACAACGTATTGTGAATGTAAAAGTAACATGGTGGGACTCTATCCATGGGTTTCTACTGTCAGTAGCATGAAGACCATTGAGACAAGGAGAAGAAGATAGGTAAAGACACTATGTGGGTCTATTGTACTGTACTCACCTTCCACTCACCTTCCATTCCTCCCTCCCTATTTTGTCATGTAGACATATAGATTTCATTAGGCAGCAATGTATATTCAACTAATCCATACTCATGTATAATTCATGTTTAGTTCAATTGGTTGTTATATATTCTCCTATATCGCCTAAAGTGACTGACCTTCGGAGACTGAAAGTCAGAGTGTGTGTGTGTGTGTGTGTGTGTGTGTGTGTGTGTGTGTGTGTGTGTGTGTGTGTGTGTGTGTGTGTGTGTGTGTGTGTGTGTGTGTGTGTGTGTGTGTGTGTGTGTGTGTGTGTGTGTGTGTGTGTGTGTGTGCGTGCGTGCGTGTGCGTGTGTGTGTGCGTGCGTGCGTGCGTGTGTGTGAGAGACAGAGAAAGAGTGAGAGAGTGAGAGTGAGAGAGACTGAATGAAACAAAGAGAGAGAGAGTTAAAGGAAGAATAACTGAAGTTAACTTTCTGACAGTAAGTTGGCACGGGAGAAGATGGCAGAAATTGTACGTGCCCCTGGCCGATTGTGTTTTTTGTTTGTTTATTTGCAACTTATTTTTTTACTTATTTTGTACATAATTTTGCTGCTACCTTCTCGTATGACTGAAAATAACTTCTAGACATCAGGACTGCGATTACTCACCATGGACAAGCAGAATCCTCTTTTTCCTTTCACAACTCTGACGAGTGAAGGATACGCTGCTTCCTCAGTAACAGGCCCAGATCCCCGTGATTTACGTGAATAGGAGGCGGAGAAAGAGGGGCCAAAGGTCAGGCTGCCTTCTGAGAATTTGTAGATGATCTAAAAAAAAACACTTCCCTCCATTCTGCTAATAAAATCAGCGAGTTACGCGGAATATTAAACTACCAACGTAAACTGCCTATAGCTCAGGCCCTGAAGCCAGGAAATGTATATAATTGGTACCATTGGAAAGAAAACACTTTGAAGTTTGTAGAAATGTTAAAATAATGTAGGAGAATATAACACAATAGATATAGTAGGAGAAAACCACCTGGAATGTTCTTTTTTTTTGAGAGACCATCCTCTTAGAAATGCTAAAGTAAGGTCATATTGAACATTAGCTCCCTGGGAGCAATTCCTATGGCTTCCACAGGCTGTCAGAAGTCTATGTTCAAGGTTTCAGGCTTGTAACTTCAAAAACAAATAACAATTATCAGTTTTAGGACAGGGACACAGTCTTGGAAATTTGTGTTTGCGCACCATGAAGACAGTACACACATGCTAAAATCAGTGTCCTATTCTTTCCGTAAGAAATATCAGAGTTTGATTACATTTTAGGGTATCTGAGGAGTAGATAGAAATGTATTTTGACTTGTTGTAACAAAGTTTAGGGGTAGATGTTTGGATTCCTTTCTCTGCGTGTTGAACTAGTGGATTACTCAAATCGATGGTGCCAACTAAACAGACTTTTTGGTATAAAGAAGGATTTTATCTAACAAAACAACACTACATGTGCACCAGATGGCCACCAGATGGCCATAATGACCATCGTTAATCTCATTTTTCAACCACTCCACAAATTTCTTATTAACAAACTATAGTTTTGGCAAGTCGGTTAGGATATCTACTTTGTGCATGACACAGGTCATTTTTCCAGCAATTGTTTACGTATAGATTATTTGACTTTTAATTCACCATATCACAATTCCAGTGGGTCAGATGTTTACATACACTAAGTTGACTGTGCCTTTAAACAGCTTGGAAAATTCCAGAAAATGTCATGGCTTTAGAAGCTTCTGATAGACTAATTCACATCATTTGAGTCAATTGGAGGTGTACCTGTGGATGTATTTCAAGGCCTACCTTCAAACTCAGTGCCTCTTTGCTTGACATCATGGGAAAATCAAAATAAATCAGCCAAGACCTCAGAAACAACATTGTAGACCTCCACAAGTCTGGTTCATCCTTGGGAGCAATTTCCAAACGCCTGAAGGTACCACGTTCATCTGTACAAACATTAGTACGCAAGTATAAACACCATGGGAACACGCAGCCGTCACACCGCTCAGGATGGAGACGTGTTCTGTCTCTTAGAGATGAACGTACTTTGGTGCAAAAAATGCAAATCAATCCCAGAACAACAGCAAAGGACCTTGTGAAAATGCTGGAGGAAACAGGTACAAAATGATCTATAAAATGAGTCAAATGAGTCCTATAGCGACAAAACCTGAAAGGCCGATTAGCAAGGGAGAAGCCACTGCTCCAAAACCGCCATAAAAAAGCCAGACTACGGTTTGCAACTGCACATGGGGACAAAGGTCATACTTTTTGGAGAAATGATGAAACAAAAATAGAACTGTTTGGCCATAATGACCATCGTTATGTTTAGAGGAAAAAGGGGGAGGCTTGCAAGCTGAAGAACACCATCCCAACCGTGAAGCACAGAGGTGGCAGCATCATGCTATGGGGGTGCTTTGCTCCAGGAGGGACTGGTGCACTTCACAAAATAGATGGCGTCATGAGGATGGAAAATTATGTGGATATATTGAAGCAACGTCTCAAGGCATCAGTCAGGAAGTTAAAGCTTGGTAGCAAATGGGTCTTCCAAATGGACAATGACCCCAATCATACTTCCAAAGTTGTGGCAAAATGGCTTAAAGACAACAAAGTCAAGGTATTGGAGTGGCCATCACAAAGCTCTGACCTCAATCCTATAGAAAAGTTGTGGTCAGAACGGAAAAAACGTGTGCGAGCAAGGAGGCCTACAAACCATGACTCAGTTACACCAGCTCTGTCAGGAGGAATGGGCCAAAATTCACCCAATTTATTGTGGGAATCTTGTGGAAGGCTACCTGAAACGTTTGTCCCAAGTTCAACTATTGAAAGGTAATGCTCCCAAATACTAATTGAGTGTATGTTAACTTCTGACCCACTGGGAATTGATGAAATAAATAAAAGCTGAAATATATATATTTTTTATTCATTTCACCTTTAGTTATGTCATTGTAGTGGCCCTCTTCTATCCATGGCTGTTCAGAGACAAACATCAGCTGACAATACACAGTTACAAGAAGGTCTGCATTATGCATTCCTGCAGCAACAGGAAATATGAATTATTATGTGGATTATAATTAATGGCCATTTTTGTAGGGTACATTTTGATACATTTTTCATTCAAAGTTTTAATTACTAACTTTAGAAGCCTTTTTAAACCTCAAATACACTACAAGTTTGCATTTCTTGCTGTGCAGGAAAATTCTCAGCAACAAAATAGTGATCAAATTAAGATCCCACATCTATGTGTTTGTTCTTGATGTGATCTGTAATGCAGTTTGAACACCCACTAGCCTCAATATGATGAACACATCATTTAGGCCTAGTTTGAATCCCGGGGCTGGTAATAGAGCGCTCCCCCAGAGAGATCAGGGGGAACTGGGTCAGAGTGGTCTCAGCTGCTGGATGTATGGAGCCCCGGCCCGGATCACATCACATCAGAGGAACACAGTAAACACACACATAGGGCACCGCTAGGCCTGGGCTCTTCTCTGGGCTGCCCTAGTCTCCCGGGGGAAGATGTCAAATCCTACATCTAACAAGCAGTATATAACTCAAAACAGGCAGCTTTTTTGATAAAAAATAGGTGTTTGCTTGTTGTTGTGTCTCTATGATAGTCAGAAGAGTTGGATAAAGTCCAGGGTAATATTTCTGCTCTTGGGCCAGGGAAAACTCCTGTCCTTTGTCGTCTCCTAATTCACAGTGGCATACTGCTTACCTTATTTATGGCTGAATAGTTGATGGTGGAAATCTGGAGGATCCTGAGTAGCTGGATATATGGTGGAAAAAGCTCACAGAGCTATTGAACATCACTTCACAAACTTCTGTTGTGAATAACTTCTTTAATAACTTCTTTATCGCACACAGACTCTCTCTCTCTCTCGCTCTCTCCTCTTTTCTATCTATCATTGCAGTTCATGTCATCTCTCCTTCAGGGACATGACAGGTTATCAGTTTTATCACACGTTCCCCTTTCAACGCTACTGTTTAAAAAAATGATTTTCCTATTATAGTAGTACTCTGAGAAGAGTATTCTTCCAATGTTTGAGTTCTTATGATTTTGTATCTCACTACTACTCCTTAAGAGCATGATGATGATGATTAGTTGTTATCTATGTTAACCAGCAGCTCTTGAAATGAGGCTATTGGGGAATGTAAGATGAAGGTTATTAAATAACAGGCAGCACGCCCTGAGGAAAGAGGTCGGCCTCTGCCTACATTAATCATGGAGCTGTTCCAAAAACATGGCTCTAATAATCAACGCATCATGTTCTAAGAAACTCAATATGAATTACAATTGATTACTGTTCAAGAGCAGCACAATGTACTTTAGTAAACATTTTGTAAAAATGGAGTAAGATAAAGTTCTGATCTAAGCCCAGTTTGAGATTTTTCTCCGGCTATGGATGAGGTTAGGGTTTAGGAAGAACTAGCTGATACTTGATCTGTGCCTAAGGGTAACTTCTACCTGGAATGTTTTTGTGTGCTGTGCCCTTTCATTCATGCAAAGCATTAAATGACAGTGACAGTAACAGTGGCCATTATGTCTCACAGAGCTGCATTACTGTTGCAAACCAGTAGGGGGCAGAATAACCTATGCAAGTATCATGTATGCTACATCAACACTGGGACCCTGTGACTGAGCAGGGTTTGAATTATATAAGGCTCTGGTGAAAAGTAGTGCACTAAATAGAGAATAGGGTGCCATTTGAGATACATTCTTAGAGTCTTAATGCTTAATGTTGCCCGCGGATTTAGTATACCCTTATGTGTGTCCCCGGGTTTGATCTGGATGGCCGAGCTTGTCCAGATGTCCTTCTTCACCTGAGACATCCCCTCCCGGGTCATCTGGTAGGACTCGTCAGTAGCACACACACTGACATAGCAGCACCCCCCAATTTGCTTTAAAACTGCAATATTTTCTCTCAGCCTCATGGAAAATGTATAGAGCAGTAGGAAATTAACTTAGGGATTCTTGAAAGTCAAGACAATCCTTGTCCTGCAGGGAAAGTTATTTTATAGTTGAAAAATTGATTTTGTTGTATTATTTGAGCTTAAAATGTACATTTAGGGAATTTTATAACTGGAAAATATTTTTAGAAATTCCCTTGTCCGGATCAAAGGATCTCAATTTCAAACTCTCCAAGAATGTGTTTAAAATTCGAAAAACAGGCTGTTTCTTGCAATAGCCTGTCACGTCCTGACCATAGAAAGCCTTTATTTTCTATGGTGGAGTAGGTCAGGGAATGACTGGGGGGGTGTTCTAGTTAAGTATTTCTATGTGTATTCTATGTTTTCTATTTATTTGTTGGTCGGGTATGGTTCCCAATCAGAGGCAGCTGTCTATCATTGTCTCTGATTGGGGATCATACTTAGGCAGCCTTTTCCACATGTTGTTTGTGGAATCTTGTTTTTGTATTGTTGCTTTTGAGCCCTACACGACTGTACATTTGTATGTTTGTTACTCTTTATTGTTTTGTTGCTGGTTCACATTTAAATAAATTATGATGAACCCAAACCACGCTACGCTTTGGTCCACTCCTCATAACGATCGTGACAGAAGATCTCACCAACAACGGACCAAGCAGCGTGCACAGGAGGAAAGCCAGGAATGGAGGACATCCTGGACGTGGGACGAGATTATGGCAGGAGATGGAAGCCTGCCATGGAAGCAGGCGGAGGCAGCAAAGGAGGAACAACGATGACACAGGGTTTATTGACCACCACGGAAGCCCAAGAGGCAGCCTCCAAAAGTTTTTGGGGCGGAGGCACACGGGTTGGTCGGCAAAGCCGAGGGGCGAGTCTGGGAGCGAAGAGGAATATTTGAATAGACTGAGCGAGGAGTATTGTGAGATAGTTGAGGGGAGTGATGAGGTAGAGTGGATGGTTTGGTGTCTGGAGCAAGATAGTCGCCGTGAGGAGCGTGGGACCAGTCAGGCACCATGTTTTGTGGAAATACGCAATGTGTCTCCAGTGCGCATCCACAGCCCAGTGCGTCCTGTGCCAGCGCCCCGCACTTGCTGGGCTAAAGTGAGCATCCAGCCAGGACGGGTTGTGCCAGCTCTACGCTTCAGACCTCCAGTGCTCCTCCACGGCCGAGTATATCCTGTGTCAGCTCCACGTACCAGGCCTCCAGTGAGTCTCCCCAGCCTGGTACGCCCTGTGCCTGTCCCACGCATCAGGCCACCAGTGCGCCTCCACAGTCCAGTTCGTCCTGTGCCTTCTCCCCGCCCTTGCCTGAGGTGCGTGTCACCAAGCCCGGTGCCACCAGTACCGGCCCCACGCATCAGACCTCCAGTACGGCTCCACAGTCCAGAGCTTCCGGCGACGGTTCAGAGCCTCCAGCGACGGTCTGCGGTCCAGAGCCTCCAGCAGAAGTTCCCAGTCCGGAGTCCCCAGTGACAATCCACTGTCCGGTGCCTCCGGCGACGATCCATGGTACGTAGCATCCGGCGATGATCACCGCACCAGAGCCGCCATTGAAGATGAGGTATCCGCTGGATGAGAGGGTTCTTCATCCCACACCAGAGTTGCCACCGACACTAGACACCCTAGTTTATTATTTCTATGTGTATTCTATGTTTTCTATTTCTTTGTTGGCCGGGTATGGTTCCCAATCAGAGGCAGCTGTCTATCGTTGTCTCTGATTGGGTATCATACTTAAGCAGCCTTTTGCCATGTGTTGTTTGTGGATCTTGTTTTTGTATTGTTGCTTTTATTTATTTTTATTTTACCTTTATTTAACTAGGCAAGTCAGTTAAGAACAAATTCATATTTTCAATGACGGCCTAGGAACAGTGGTTTAACTGCCTGTTCAGGGGCAGAACGACAGATTTGTACCTTGTGAGCTCGGGGATTTGAACTTGCAACCTTCCGGTTACTAGTCCAACACTCTAACCACTAGGCTAACCTGCCGCCTAGTGAGCCCTATCAGACTGTACGTTCATTTGTTTGCCTCCTGGAGAGACACATGGAACGAGGGGTTAATACGGTAATTAGTGGGTAGCTGTAACCTATAACATACCTCGTTCACTCTCCTCAGGACTTTAAACGGCCCCACAAACTGAGGACCCAGCTTCCGGCAGGAAAGGCGGAGGGTCATGTTTGGGATCGAGAGCCAGACCCTGTCCCCTGGTGCGAATACCGGGGCCTCACTGCGGTGACGGTCTGCGCCAACTTTCTGACGCAGTATGGCCCGCTGAAGGTGGACGTGGGCGGCCTCCCAGGTTTCCTCTGTGCACCGGAACCAATTGTCCACCGCAGGAGCCTCGGTCTGACTCTGATGCCAAGGACCCAGAACCGGCTAATACCCTAATACACATTGAAAGGGAGAAAGGTTAGTGGAGGAGTGGCATAGCTAGTTCTGGGCCATCTCTGCCCAGGGTATGAACTTCACCCACTCCTCCGGCCGGTCCTGGCAATAAGACCGCAGAAACCTACCCAGATCCTGGTTAACTCTCTCCACCTGCCCATTACTCTCCGGGTGTAAACCTGAGGTAAGACTGACCGAGACCCCCAGACATTCCATGAACACCTTCTAGAACCCTTGACATGAACTGGACACATCGATCAGACGCTATATCCTCAGGCACCCCATAGTGCCGGAAACCGTGTGTAAACAGGGCCTCCACAGTTTGTAAGGCCGTAGGGAGACCGGGCAAAGGGAGGAGACTTCAGGACTTAGAAAAATGATCCACAACGACTGGGATCGTGGTGTTAGCCTGTGAAGGTGGAAGATCAGTTAAAAAATCCACAGACAGGTGCGACCACGGCCGTTGTGGAACGGTTAAGGGTTGTAACTTACCTCTAGGCAGGTGTCCAGGAGCCTTGCACTGGGCGCACACTGAGCAGGAGGAAACATAAATCCTCACGTCCTTAGCTAAAGTCATGACAGCGCACCGTCCAACCTATCCCAGGATGACCAGAGGGTGACATGTGGGCCCAATAGATCAGTCAGTCGTGGACAGCAGACAGAAAGTACAGATGCCCAGCTGGACACTGAGGGGGAGAGGGCTCTGCATGTGACCACGTCCAGCTCCCACACTACCGGCGCCACCAAACAAGAAGCTGGGAGTATGGGAGTGGGATCCATGAACCGCTCCTCCGTGTCATACAGCCGGGACAGTGCGTCTGCCTTAACGTTCTGGGAGCCTGGTCTGTAAGAGAGGGTAAACACAAAACGAGTGAAAAACATGGCCCACAATGCCTGACGAGGATTCAGTCTCCTCGCCTCCCGGATGTAGTCCAGATTGCGATGGTCAGTCCAGATGAGAAAAGGGTGTTTAGCCCCCTCAAGCCAATGTCTCCACGCCTTCAAGGCTTTTACGACAGCCAACAGCTCCCGGTCCCCCACATCATAGTTTCGCTCCGCCGGGCTGAGCTTCTTCAAAAAGAAGGCACAGGGGCGGAGCTTCAGTGGCGTACCTGAGCGCTGAGAGAGCACTGCTCCTATCCCAGCTTCGGATGCGTCCACCTCCACTATGAACGGCAAATAGGGATTGGGATAAGCCAACACAGGAACCGAGGTTATCAGGGCCTTCAGGTGCCTAAAAGCCCTGTTCGCCTCAGCTGACCACTGCAAGCGCACCGGGCCCCCCTTTAGCAGTGAGGGAATGGGGGCAGCAACCTGACCAAAACCCCGGATAAACCTCTAGTAGTGGTTGTCAAACCCTAAGAATCGCTGTACCTCCTTTGCCATGGTGGGAGTCGGCCAATTACGCATGGCCGCAATGTGGTCGCTCTCCATCTCCACTCCTGACGTGGAAATCCGATGCCCTAGGAAGGAGACGGACTGTTGGAAGAACAAGCATTTCTCTGTCTTGACATATAGATCATGCTCCAACAGGCGACCAAGCACTTTGCGCACCAGGGACACATGCTCGGCACATGTAGCGGAGTATATCAGGATGTCATTGATATACACCACTACACCCTGCCCGTGCAGGTCTCTGAAAATCTCATCTACAAATGATTGGAAGACTGATGGAGCATTCATCAACCCATATGGCATGACGCGGTACTATGGAGATACTCCATATTCTGGACAACTCGATCCATGGCGGCGCTCAGATTGTCAATCATCTCCGTATGCTCCATGACACGCTCCTCCACCTCCATGGCCGGGATACCTTCTCCTGCTGACTTCATTTTTTGGGTCAGAAATTCTGTCAGAGTCGTGTGTATAGGTGGCAGGGAAGTCAGGCGCAGGAGAATCAAACTGAGTGTAATGGAGTTATTTAATAACAACAGACAAAAACATAACTCCAACACTAAATGTAACAAATAAAACAAAGTTGGTACGAGGACCCGATCGCGCATCAATACAAAACAACACTGAAATAACAAACAATCTCTGACAAAGACATGAGGGGAAACAGAGGGTTAAATACACAACAGGTAATGAATGGGATTGGAACCAGGTGTGTAGGAAGACAAGACAAAACAAATGGAAAATGAAAAATGGATCCATGATGGCTAGAAGACCGGTGACGTCGACCGCCGAGCACCGCCCGAACAAGGAGAGGCTTCGACTTCGGCAGAAGTCGTGACAGTTAGACCTAAGGGATAATGTTTGCTTTATAAATGTTGTTCTATGTTCTAACACTAGAAAAACATGCCAAAATCCTAAACCAAATTAGCCCTGGAGCATTTAATAGTGCTTTAAAACAAAACAAAAATAAATTTGGAGATTTCTATAACATATTTGAATAATCTAATAAACAATCAAGTCCTTCAAACACATATTGGAAATTGTAAAAATGCAAGGCATTTTATGGTGTCTGCGCTACGCCACTGAGCACACACCATGATCTTGTCCTGGCCCTCCAGCTGCTCCCAGCCTGAACTGTAGATCAACACAACACAGTTATCAGTCATTCAGCCAGCCATCTAGCTAGTCATTCAGCCAGGCAGTCAGTCAAGCATTAAGCCAGCCAGTCAGTCAGCTAGCCATTCAACCAGTCAATCAATCAATCAATCAAATGTATTTATAAAGCACTTACATCAGCTGATGTCACAAAGTGTTGTACAGAATCCCAGCCTAAAACCCCAAACAGCAAGCAACGCAGGTGTAGAAGCATGGTTGCTAGGAAAAACTCCCTAGAAAGGCCAGAACCTAGGAAGAAACTTCGAGAGGAACCAGGCTATGTGGGGAGGCCAGTCCTCTTATGGCTGTGCCAGGTGGAGATTATAACAGAACATGGCCAAGATGTTCAAATGTTCACACTACACTCAATCATAGGACTTACTAAAGAGATGAGTCTTCAATAAAGACTTAAAGGTTGAGACTGAGTCTGCGTCTCTCACATGGATAGGCAGACCATTTCATAAAAATGGAGCTCTATAGGAGAAAGCCCTGCTTCCAGCTGTTTGCTTAGAAATTCTAGGGACAGTAAGGAAGCCTGCATCTTGTGACCTCAGCGTACTTCTGGGTATGTACAGCAGGACCAAATCGGAAAGATAGGTAGGAGAAAGCTCGTGTAATGCTTTGTAGGTTAGCAGTAAAAACTTGAAATCAGCCCTAGCCTTAACAGGAAGCCAGTGTAGGGAGGCTAGCACTGGAGTAATATGATCATATTTTTTAGTTCTTGTCAAGATTCTAGCAGCCGTGTTTAGCACTAACTGAAGTTTATTTAGTGCTTTATCTGGGTAGCTGGAAAGTAGAGCATTGCAGTCGTCTAACCAAGAAGTGACAAAACCATGGATACATTTTTCTGCACCATTTTTGGACAGAAAGTTTCAGATTTTTCCAATGTTATGTAGATGGTTAAAGCTGTCCTTGAAACAGTCTTGATATGTTCATCAAAAGAGAGATCAGAGTCCAGAGTAATGCAGAGGTCCTTCACTGTTTTATTTGAGATGACTGTACAACCATCAAGATTAATTGTCAGATTCAACAGACATTCACTTTGTTTCTTGGGACCTAGAACTAGCATCTCTGTTTTGTTTTGAGTTTAAAAGTAGAACATTTGCCGCCATCCACTTCCTTATGTCTGAAACATGCTTCCAGGGAGGGCAATTTTGGGGCTTCACCATGTTTCATTGAAATGTACAGCTGTGTGTCATCCGCATAGCAGTGGAAGTTAACATTGTTTCCGAATGACATCACCAAGAGGTAAAATATATAGTGAAAACAATAGTGGTCCTAAAACGGAGCCTTGAGGAACACCACAATTTACAGTTGATTTGTCAGAGGACAAACCATTTACAAACTTATATCTTTCCGAAAGATAAGCTCTAAACCAGGCCAGAACTTGTCTGTGTAAACCAATTTTGGTGTCCAATCTCTCCAAAAGAATGTGGTGATCAATGGTTTCAAAGCAGCTCTGAGGACTAGGAGCACACCAATTAAAGGTCAGTTACCACCTTCACAAGTGCAGTCTCAGTGCCCTGATGTGGTCTAAAACCAGACTGAGGCATTTTGTATACAGTGGGGCAAAAACGTATTTAGTCAGCCACCAATTGTGCAAGTTCTCCCACTTAAAAAGATGAGAGAGGCCTGTAATTTTCATCATAGGTACACTTCAACTATGACAGACAAAATTATGAAACAAAATCCAGAAAATCACATTGTAGGATTTTTAAATGGATGTATTTGCAAATTATGGTGGAATATAAGTATTTGGTCACCTACAAACAAGCAAGATTTCTGGCTCTCACAGACCTGTAACTTCTTCTTTAAGAGGCTCCTCTGTCCTCCACTCGTTACCTGTATTAATGGCACCTGTTTGAACGTGTTATCAGTATTAATGACCTGTCCACAACCTCAAACAGTCACACTCCAAACTCCACTATGGCCAAGTCCAAAGAGCTGTCAAAGGACACCAGAAACAAAATGGTAGACCTGCACCAGGCTGGGAAGACTGAATCTGCAATAGGTAAGTAGCTTGGTTTGAAGAAATAAACTGTGGGAGCAAATATTAGGAAATGGAAGACATACAAGACCACTGATAATCTCCCTCGATCTGGGGCTCCACGCAAGATCTCTCATCTCCGAGAACCACACGGGGGGGGACCTAGTGAATGACCTGCAGAGAGCTGGGACCAAAGTAACAAAGCCTACCATCAGTAACACTACGCCGCCAGGGACTCAAATCCTGCACTACCAGACGTGTCCCCCTGCTTAAGCCATGTCCAGGCCCATCTGAAGTTTGTTAGAGAGCATTTGGATGATCCAGAAGAAGATTGGGAGAATGTCATATGGTCAGATGAAATCAAAATATAACTTTTTGGTAAAAACTCAACTCGTCGTGTTTGGAGGACAAAGAATGCTGAGTTGCATCCAAAGAACACCATACCTACTGTGAAGCATGGGGGTGGAAACATCATGCTTTGGGGCTGTTTTTCTGCAAAGAGACCAGGACGACTGATCTGTGTAAAGGAAAGAATGAATGGGGCCATGTATTGTGAGATTTTGTGTGAAAACCTCCTTCCATCAGCAATGGCATTTTTTAATTTTATTTTACCTTTATTTTACTAGGCAAGTCAGTTAAGAACAAATTCTTATTTTCAATGACTGCCTGTTCAGGGGCAGAACGACATATTTTGTACCTTGTCAGCTCTGGGATTTGAACTTGCAACCTTTCGGTTACTAGTCCAATGCTCTAACCACTAGGCTACACTGCCGCCCCAGGGTAGCCTAGTGAAGATGAAATGTGGCTGGGTCTTTCAGCATGACAATGATCCCAAACACACCGCCCGGGCAACGAAGGAGTGGCTTCGTAAGAAGCATTTCAAGGTCCTGGAGTGGCCTAGCCAGTCTCCAGATCTCAACCCCATAGAAAATCTTTGGAGGGAGTTGAAAGTCTGTGTTGCCCAGCAACAGCCCCAAAGCATCACTGCTCTAGAGGAGATCTGCATGGAGGAATGGGCCAAAATACCAGCAACAGTGTGTGAAAACCTTGTTAAGACTTTCAGAAAACGTTTGACCTCTGTCATTGCCAACAAAGGGTAAATAACAAAGTATTGAGATAAACTTTTGTTATTGACTAAATACTTATTTTCCACCATAATTTGCAAATAAATTCATTAAAAATCCTACAATGTGATTTTCTGGATTTTTTTTTCTCATTTTGTCTGTCATAGTTGAAGTATACCTATGATAAAGATTACAGGCCTCTCTCATCTTTTTAAGTGGGAGGACTTACACAATTGGTGGCTGACTAAATACTTTTTTGCCCCACTGTACATTGTTTTTCTTCAGGTAAGCAATGAGTTGCTGTGCAACAGCTTTTTCTAAAACTTTTGAAAAGAATGGGAGATTTGATATAGGCCAATAGTTTTAAAAATGTATTCTGGGTTAAGGTTTAGCTTTTTCAAGAGAGGCTTTATTACTGCCACTTTTAGTGAGTTTGGTACACAGTCGGTGGATAGAGAGCCGTTTATTATGGTCAACACACTGTAGGAGGGCCAAGCACAGAAAGCAGCTCTTTCAGTAGTTTAGTTGGAATAGGGTCCAGTATGCAGCTTGAAGGTTTAGAGGCCATGACTATTTTCATCAATGTGTCAAGTGATATAGTATTAAAAAACTTGAGTGTCTCCCTTGATCCTACGTCCTGGCATTGTTGTGCAGACTCAGAACAACTGAGCTTTGGAGAAATATGCAGATTTAAAGAGGAATCCATAATTTGCTTTCTAATGATCATGATCTTATCATCAAAGAAGTTCATGAATTTATAACTGCTGAAGTGAAAGTCATCCT
Organism: Oncorhynchus gorbuscha; assembly: GCF_021184085.1. NCBI lineage: Eukaryota > Metazoa > Chordata > Actinopteri > Salmoniformes > Salmonidae > Oncorhynchus > Oncorhynchus gorbuscha. The sequence continues at coordinate 64,625,539 of NC_060186.1, read as the reverse complement.
CTCTTGGGGAATGCTGCTTTTTAGTTAGTTTTGTGACAGTATCAAAAATACATTTAGGATAGTTCTGATTTTACTCAATTAAGTTGGAAAAATAGGATGATCAAGCAGCAGTGAGGGCTCTTCGTTACTGCACGGTACTGTCTTTCCAAGCTCGTCGGAAGACTTCCAGTTTGGTGTGGCGCCATTTCCGTTCCAATTTTCTGGAAGCTTGCTTCAGGGCTCGGGTATTTTCTGTATACCAGGGAGCTAGTTTCTTATGACAAATGTTTTTTTTTGTTTTAGGGTATTACGCAAGGGTATTAACCAAGATTTAATTGAGTTCCTGAGTTAGGTGGTTTACTAATTTTTGTACTCTGACGTCCTTGGGTAGGTGGAGGGAGTCTGGAAGGGCATCTAAGAATCTTTAGGTTGGCCGAGAATTTATAGCATGGGTTTTGATGATCCTTGGTTGGGGTCTGAGCAGATTATTTGTTGCGATTGCAAACGTAATAAAATGGTGGTCTGATAGTCCAGGATTACGAGAAAAAAACATTAAGATCCACAACATTCTATTCCACGGGACAAAACTAGGGCCAGAGTATGACTGTAGCAGTGAGTAGGTCCGGAGACATGTTGGACAAAACCCACTGAGTTGATGATGGCTCCGAAAGCCTTTTGGTGTGGGTCTGTGGACTTTTGCATTCATCCAGCCAGTCAGACAGTCAGTCAGTCAGTCAGTCAGACAGTCAGTCAGCTAGCCAACAAAGTCAGTCAGACTGTCAGTCAGAGCGTCCGTCAGTCATTCAGCCAGTCAGCACCACCAATGACCATTAGAGGGAGCTAGAGTAGCAGAACTCAGGCTACTGTACAGAACAGTAGAGGTAGATATTGAGTAAGCATACAGAATGTTGTGACAGACAAGGGTTGAATTACACTACTTAACATACAATTACGATAACGTATAGAGGGCTGGAGCACCATTAAGTATGCTTCATCATGTCTGAAAATGACTTTTGGAGGAAGGTTTGTCAAACCCCCTAAGCAAACGAACAAGAACTGTTTTGATGTTGAACTTATACACGATGTGCTCATAACGTGTTCTGCTCCTAACCACGATCTCTTTGTGTCATTGTCTTTGTCCTCTAGTTATCTAAAAAGCTCCTTTAAATCATAATTTTCTGCATAATTTGTCCCTCTTTTGATCAGTGATGCAGTAGGGAGCCTTGAAGGAGTGTTGCGAGAGGGTTATTTGTCCTGGGTTTTAAGGGCCTTTTGACATTATCTCATAAACAATGGAGCGAATACACTTACATTACAGTCCACAGATTGTTTACTAATACGCTAATACACTTCAGCATCACACTGCGTGTGTGCGTGTGTTTGTGTGGATGTATATTCTCTGCTGTGTAAGGTGTCACAGAGAGATGCTGCCAGTGAGAGAAAGAGGAAGATGTGAGTAGAGAGTAGGAGGGCTTTAAGAATGTGTTTTGCGAGGGTGTAGGTGCAGTGCATCAGTCTGTGACCGAAACAAAGGGGTGGAGGAGGACACACCTGCGTCAGTATGTACCCACTAGGATATATGACAAGATTCCAGTAGATGACAATAATTACTTGACTCCAATTGTTATACAACAAGGAGCTCTCGTTGAGATGAAGACTGAAAGACAGAAGGGTTGAGAGGAACAGCGTGGGCCGTATTGGTGTACCTGAGAGTGGAGGGTGGTGTGTGTGTATATGTATCTGTCTGTTCATGTGATGGTCCCAAGGCTGTGGTGAGTGAACCGTGGGCTCTAAAACAGGGTTATAGTCAAGAGTCACTTAGAGGGCAACCTCATTAATTACCCGCCTCCCTTTACCCATTCATCTCTCCCTCATTTCTTCTATGCCACCCCCTTCTCCTCTCTTCCCTCCCTCCCCTCCTTCATTACCTCCAAGGTTAATTCAACCTTATCTCCCAATGAGCCTCACTTTTCATACCCCCTCCCCTAACTACCTCATCTCCCTTGGGCTCCCCCCATCCCCTATCCCCCCCTAACTACCTCATCTCTCTTGGGCTCCCCCATCCCCTATCACCCCCTAACTACCTCATCCCCTATCCCCCCTAACTTCCTCATCTCTCTTGGGCTCCCCCATCCCATATCCCCCTAACTACCTCATCTCTCTTGGGCTTCCCCATCCCCTATCCCCCTAACTACCTTACCTCTCTTGGGGTCTCCCATCCCCCCCCTAAATACCTCATCTCTCTTGAGCTCTCCCATCCCCTATCCTCCCCTAACCACCTCACCTCTCTTGGGCTCCCCCTGTCCCCTATCCTCCCTAACTACCTCACCTCTCTTGGGCTCCCCCATCCCCCATCCCCTATCCCCCCTAACTACCTCACCTCTCTTGGGCTCCCCCAATCCCCCATCCCCCATCCCCTATCCCCCCTAACTACCTCATCTCTCTTGGGTTCCCCCATCCCCTATCCTCCCGTAACTACATTATCTCTCCTGGGCTCCCCCATCCCCATCCCCTGTCCCCCCTAACTACCTCACCTATCTTGGGCTCCCCCATCCCCCATCCCCATCCCCCATCCCCTATCCCCCCTAACTACCTCATCTCTCTTGGGCTCTCCCATCCCCTATCCTCCCCTCACTACCTCACCTCTCT